>NW_007234019.1:100358-229884 GCF_000164805.1 Carlito syrichta | reverse complement strand
TGCCCAGGCGGGTCTCGAACCCGCGGGCTCAATCTACTCACCTCAGCCTCCCAAAGGCGCGGGATTACAGGCTGAGCCACCGAGCCCGGCTTGTGTTAGCTTTTCATATGTGGCCTTTACTGTGTAGGGGTACATTTTTTCTATGCCCAATTTGTTGATTGCTTTCTATCATTCTAGAATGTTTGATTTTGTAGAATGCTTTTTCTGCACCTGGTGAAATTATCACACAGTTTTTGTCCTTCATTTTATTAATATGGTATATAACATTGATTTATTTGTATATGTTAAACTATCCTTGCATCCCAAGGATAAATCCTGCTTAATTATAATGAGTGATCCTTGTATGTGTGGTAAGTCTTGAAGTCAAATAGTGTCAGTGGTTAGTCTTCTGACTTTATTTTTCTTCAGTACTGTGTTAACTATTCTGGGTCTTTTGCCTCTTCATATTAACTTTAGAATCAGTTTGTAGATATCCATAATATAACTTGTTGGGATTTTTATTGTGATTGTGCTGAATCTATGGATCAAATTTGGAAAAACTGACATTATAACAGTATTGACTCTTCTCATCTATGGACATGAATATCTTTTAATTTATTTAGATCTTTAATTTTTTTAAAATTCAGAGTTTGTAATTTTCCTCTTATAGATCCTGTACACTTTTTAAGGTTTATATATAAATATTTCAAAATTGTAGGTACCTATATAAATGCTTTTGTGTTTTAGTTTCAAATTCCATTTTGTCATGGCTGGTGTATTAAAAACAATTGACTGTTTTATTTTCATCTTGTATTCTGTCACCTTGATATAAATGCTTATTGGATCTAGTAGTATTTCTGTTAATTATTTGTTTATTTTTGTATATAGACAAGTATGTCATTTGTGAGCAAAGACAGTTTTATTTCTTATTTCCCATACTGCATATATTTCTTTTCTTTCTTTCTTTTTTTTTTTTGGTCTTATTGCATTATCTAGGACATCCAGTAGAATATTGAATAGGAGTGGTGATCAGGGACATTTTGTGTTGTTGCTGATCTTAGCTGAAAAGCATCTATTTTTTAAAACCTATGATTTTAGGAGCAGAATGTTTGTGGATGTTCTTTGTCAAGTTGAGGAAGTCTCCTCTATTCCCATTTTGCTCATAGGTGTTTTCATGGATGGATGTTGGACTGTGTCAAATGCTTTTTCTGAAGACTAAATTTATCTGTTTTCCATTTCTATTTACTATTACTCCTTCTAGGTTTTTAGAGGTGGGATTGGGCAGGCCTACTAATTGAGTACCATGTTATTTTGATGGGCTGCTGTCTCACTCTCCTTGTCACTAACTAAAAGATGATCAGATCATTGTTTATTCATTAAAGCTGTTGGTACCTGCATGTAGTGTTTTTTTCCTGCTATAACAATAAGTGTCAGGCCAGGCTCGGTGGCTCAGCCTGTAGTCCCGTGCTTTGGGAGGCCGAGTTGAGTGTATTGCCTGAGCCTGCGGGTTTGAGACCCGCCTGGGCAACTTGGCGAGACCTCATCTCTACAGTAAATCAAAAAATTAGCTGGGTGTGGTAGCGCGCACGTGTAGTCCCAGCTACTTGGAAGGCTGAGGCGGAAGGATCGCCGGAGCCCAGCAGGTCAAGGCTGCTGTGTCCGGGAGCGGCCACTGCACTCCAGTCTAGTCGACAGAGTGAGACTCCAACTCAAAAAAACAAAAAAACAATAAGTGTCTTCAGTATACAAGTAGATAAGCTATTCAACTTTTTAGCCTTTTTCCCCAAGTCATCGAATCCACCTTCTTCCAATTTTATTCTCACTTTCCCAAACTTGTCATCACTGTAAACTTCTTCAAATTTCAAATTGATAACTCCAGGACGACTCACCACCTCTGCCTCCTCTCCTTTTAGCTTCTGTGCTCAACAACTTCTACTTTTTTCCTCATCAAGATCTCTAGTTCAATTTACCTGTATGCCAATACATAAGATTCGGATCTGTCTTGACCTCCTTCTTTTTGCAACTTAGATATCATGGTTCATAATTTCATTAAGACTCTTGCCAAGAACTTAGTATCTTTTATTCCTCTCATTTGTTCACTTCCATCTGGCAAAATCCCAACTGTGCATGAATGACACTCGACTGCCTTATTTCTCCTACATTTGAGAAAACACAGCTGGATAAATAAGGATAAGGAAGATGGTGACACTATAAATTTGTAATCAGCAACAACAAATAGTCTCTTAGGACTGTTTAGCTATTTGATTATATTTTTATTTTTTACTCTCTTTGCTCTTCCCCACAGTGGTTGTTTCAAAATTTTTGCACTTTCCTCAACCTTTCACACATTCCTTAACATTTTCCATTGCTATAATAAATAGATTTCTTGTGATTTACTTCATAGAGCAAGAAAAAGCCATCATACATAGAAATTCCATCTATTACCCTCTCACTTACAAATCTTTCTAGAAGATATGCAAATACCATTGCATTCCAATAGCCTGAAATATTCAGTACTGTAACATGTTGTATAGGTTTGTAGACTAGGAACGATAGGCTATACCATATAGCCTAAGTGTGTAGTGGAAGATATAAAAGCACACTGCATATTTGCACAACAAATAAATTGCTTAGCAATGCATTTCTCAGAATATATCCTTGTCATTATGCAATGCATGACTAACTTAGATCCTATTTCTTAGAAACCTAAAATAGTAACTATCCCTTTTCCCTAAGAATTTTCTTTCTTGCAATTGGGTCCTTCACCCACTATAATTAAACACTGTCAATTATCTTCCTTTTAAAAAATTCTCAATTTTTATGTTTTATACTCTCCCATTATCCTGATTTACGATAAAAAATAATCAAGAGCTCTCTATACATATGACAGATTATATGTTTAGTTGAAACATTCCTTCTCTATTGCTGCCACATTGACCTCAGGTTTGGTCATATGACTTTCTTCAGTCAATAAAATATACATAAGAGTGATATGTGCCACTTCCAAGGAGAGGAAGTATTTGCATATTTCTATTCCTTTATCTTTCTCTTCCACCATAAGACCAACAATGTCCCAGATAATGGCTCCTGCTTTATCTTTGTGATGGAGCTGATATCAATCCACAGTGGATGTAGTTTGAGCACAAAACAATCCTTTGTGATAGTGTTCTTTCTGAAATTTTAAAGTTGTTTTTTACTTCCTAATACTTTAGCTTACATTGACTTGTACACGACACCTTGCCTCTGTTCTTCTCACTCCATTATTTCTCAACCCAATTAAATCTGGCTACAGGACTATTTAAGCAGCACTTTGAATACTTAATTATTACCTACTTTTACCTTTCCTATTCAACATCATAGTGTAAGTCTGAGTAAGAGCAATTCAGCAAGAGAGAGAAATAAAAGGCATTCGAGTTGGCAAGGAGGAAGTTAAACTCCCTGTTTGCTGATGACATGATTGCATACCTAGAAAACCCTAAAGACTCCTTTAAGAGGCTTCTAGACTGATAAATGACTTTGGCAACGTCTCAGGATACAAAAATCAGTGATATTCCTATACACAGTAATGCTCAACCAAATCAAGAGCTAAATCCTATTTACAACAGATTCTCTCTCTCTCTCTCTCTCACACACACACACACACACACACACACACACACACACACACACACACACGTGATAGATATTCTTAACCAAAGAGGGAGAAGATCTCCACAAGAAAAACTAAAAACCACGGATAAAAGAAGCTGTAGATGAAGGAAACAAATAGAAGAACATCCCATGCGTATGGATCAGAAAAATCTATATTGTTACAATGACTATACTGCCCAAAGCAATCTATAGAGTCAACAAAATTCCTATCAAAACACCAACATAATTTTTCACAGAACTAGAAGAAACAATCCTAAAGTTTATATGTAACAAAAAAAGTCAGAATAGCCAAAGCAATCCTAAGTAAAAAGAATAAATGTGGAGCATCACACTTCCTGACTTCAAATTATGCTACAAGACTATAGTAACTAAAACAGCATGGTACTGGTACAAGAATAGACAGATCAATGGAACAGAATAAGGATCCAGAAATAGAGCCACATACTTACAACCAACTGATCTTAACAAAGCTGATAAAAGTAAACGATAGAAAGGACACCTTATACAATAAATGGTACTGGGAAAATTGACCAAATGCAGAGGAATGAAACTGGACGCTTATTTCTCACCACATACAAAAGTTAACTGAAGATGGATTAAAGACTTAAATGTAAGAATTGAAATATAAAAATCTTAGGAGAAAACCTGGGAATAACTCTTCTGGACATTATACAAAGCAAAGAGTTTATGATGAAGACCTCAAAAGCAAATGCAACAAACTAAAAATACACAAAGGGGACTTAATTAAACTAAAAAGCTTCTGCAAAGCAAGACAAATTATCAGCAGAATGAACCAAAAACCTACAAAGTAGGAGATATTTGCAAACGATACCTCAGACAAAGGACTCATATCTGGAATTCACAAGGAACTCCAACAACTCAACATGAAAAAAAAATAACCCCACTAAAAAGTGGGCAAAGGACATGAACTCCTTTCCAAAAGAAGTCAAATAAGTGGCCAAAAAAACATATGAGAAAACTGCTTAACATCACTAATTATCATATAAGTGAAAACTAAAACCACAATGAGACATCATCTTACACCAGTTCGACCTGCTATTATTAAAAAGTCAAAGAATAACATTTGTTGGTGTGGATGCAGAAAAAAGGAAACACTCAATCACTGTTGGTGAGATTGTTAACTAGTTCAAATTCTATGGGAAACAGTATGGAGATTTATTTTTTGTGTGTGAAAAAGCAATTGTTTTATTAACTACCATACTGGTTCCTACTCCCCTTTTTTTTCTTATAAAGATGTGGGGTACAATTCAGGGCTAGGTATACAAACATTGATTATGCAGGTACCCTTGTTGATGAGGTATGCCCCTCCTTCCCCTAGCAGTTTCCCTCACTGTCAATCACACCCCTCCACAGTTTCCCACTACTGCTAATCACTTTCTTATAGTATTATAATTGTTCAAGGTCTGCTTATGAGTGAGAACATGTGGTACTCTGTTCTTTGTTTCTGTGATAGATCACTGACTATGATCGACTCTAAATTCATCCAAGTTGCTGCGAAGTCCATATGTTTGTCCTTTTTTATGGTTGCACAATATTCCATTGTGTGTATGTACCACATTTTTTAATCCAGTCCAGCTTCGATGGGCAACATAATTGGTTCCATGTTTTTGCTATTGTGAATAGAGCTGCAACAAACATACATGTGCGGGTATCTTTTTTGTAGAATGATTTGAGTTCCTCCGGGTATATTCCCAATAGGGGGATTGCTGGATTATATGGAAGGTCAATGTCTTAGTTCTTTCAGAAACCACCACACTGTCAAAGAGATTGCACTAGTTTGCATTCCCACCAGCACTGTAGAGGCATTCCTTTTTCTCCGCATCCTCATCAGCATCTGTTGTTGTTTTATTAATGATGGCCATTCTTACTGGGGTTAGGTGGTATCTCAATGTGGCTTTGATTTGCATTTCTCTGATGATGAGTGAGGCTGAGCACTTTTGCGTGTGTCTGTTGGCTGCTCGTATATCTTCTTTTGAGAAGTATCCATTCATGTCTTTTGCCTACTTTTTAATGGGGCTGTTTGCTTTTTTTCCTTTCAGTGCGTTTAAGTTCCTTGTAGATGCTAGATGTTAGGCCTTTGTCAGATATACAGTTGGCAAATATTTTCTCCCATTCTGTGGACTGTCTCCTTGCTCTCTTGATTGTTTCTTTTGCTTTTCAGAGAGATTTCTTAAAGAACTAAAAATATTTCTTTGAAGATTAGTGAGACAGCATTTTTTCATGTATCTGTTGGTTGCTTGTATGTCTTCTTTTGAGAAGTGTCTATTCATATGTTTTGCCTACTTTTACTAGGGCTGTTTGTTTTTTCCTTTCAGCATGTTTGAATTCCTTGTAGATCCTAGATATTACATGAAAGAAAGCTCAGCCTCACTAATCATCAAAGAAATGCTAATTAAAACCACACTGAGATACCACCAAACTCCAGTCAGGATGGCTATCATCAATAACTCAAAAAATGACGGATGCTGGAGAGGATTTCAGGGAAAAGGGAACATTTCTACACTGTTGGTGTGAGTGTAAACTAGTACCACCTCTGTGGAAAACAGTTTGGTGATTCCTAAAAGATCTAAAAATTGACCTTCTATTCGACCCTGCAATCCCCCTACTTGGCAATATACCTAGAGGAAATCAAATCACTCTGTAAAAAAGATACCTGTACACGTATGTTTATTGCAGCATTATTCATAATAGCAAAAACATGGAATCGACCATGTTGCCTGTTGAAAAAGAACTGGATAAAAAAAATGTGGCACATATACATGATGGAATATTATGCAGCCATAAAGAAGCCATAAAGCCAAAATTATGAACTTCACAGCAGCTTAGATGGATTTAGTCTATAATACTCAGTGATCTATCACAGAAACAAAGAATTGGGTACCACATGTTCTCACTCATAAGCAGACCTTGAACGATTATCATAATACTATAAGAAAGGGATTGGCAGTAGTGGGAAACTGCCAGGGGAGGGAGAGGAGGGCACATCTTATCAACAAGGGTACCTGCATAATGACCATTTGTATACCTAACCTGAACTGTACCCCACATTTTTAAAATAAAATAATAATAATAAAGAACTAAAAATAGAACTACCAGTTGACCCCAAAATCCCAGTATAGGGATCCATCCAAATGAAAATATATTATATAAAAAAAGATACTCATACGTTCACTGCAGCACTATTCACAATGGCAAAGTCACGGAACGAAACTAAGTGACCATAAGCAATTGACTGGATACAGAAAACATGCTACACATAAATCATGGAATGTTCTGCAACCATAAAAAGAACAAAATCATGTCCTTAGCAGCAACATGGATGATGCTGCAGAATTCTATCCTAAGTGAGCTAACTCAGAAACAGAAAACCAAATACTGCATGTTCTCTCTTATACAAGGAAGCTACATGAACATAGAAATGGAAATAAGGGGCACAAAAAGGGGAGAGAGAGCATCAGGATTTAGGGTTCCGAAGTTCCCTCAGGTACAATGTTCACTCTTTGAGGAATGGACCACCTAAAGCCCAATTACCAACAGTATGCAATATGTCCATGTAACACATGTACTTGTACCCCTGAATCTAAAATAAATTTTTAAAAATTCCCTATTTTGGAAATAGTCTATTTTAAAGATTCTTGTGCAATCAGTGAATACTGAACATTCCTGATTTCTCCTTAATATCTCTCATTCCTATTTTCTTGACCTTTAAATGTTGGCGTTTCTCAAGACTGTCTCTCAAAATTTGATCTCATTGTATGTTCTCTTCTTAGACAATGTCATCCTCTCCATTATTTTATTTTCTTCTTTTACTTAATGTTCAAACACATGTTCATTCCAAACTTTTCTGAGCTTCTGTCTCATATATTAAATTAGCTACTTGATGTCTTCACTTAAATACTGTAAAGACATCACATTAAATAGGCCCAAAACATAATGCTTAACCCTTTTCCTGAAACCAGAATTTTTTGCTGGTTTTCTTTCTCTCATTTTCTCATAAGTTCCATGAGACAGAACTCCATGTTCTCTCTTATACAGGGAAGCTACATGATCATAAAGATGATAATAAGAGACACAAAAAAGGGAGAGATAGCATGAGGATTTAGGGATCTGAAGTTCTCTCAGGTACAATGTTCACTCTTTGGGGAATGGACCAATTTGAACTTCAAAGTACCTGATGTAGAAGAGGCAACAATTCCAAACATAATAATAATTAAAAAAAACAATAATTACACTCATCAGGGTGAAACTGCAGATAAAGATATAATCTTTAAAGTGAACAGAAAAAGTAGTTTGTTTTTAGATGACTGGCTATTCTAAGACAGCTTGATTTTTCAGTAACAGAAATGGAAGCTAGGATTATTCAAATAATATATTTAAGAAGTTAAAAGAAAATACTATCAAGTTCGAATAGTATATTTAGTAGAAACATCTTTCAAAAATTAAATAATTAAAGACTTTTTCATATAAATAATAAAGATAAAGAGTGTGTCAGTGGATCCTCCCTGTAGACAATTTCATAAGGTATGTTTTAGAAGGAAAATGACACCAGATGGGAGGCTGAGATGCAAGAGTAATGACAGACAGAAAAGTGGAAAATATGTGGGTAAATCTATACAAGCACTTCATGAATAAAATCATAATAATGTCTAAATTTGAGAAGTTAAAATGCAGAAAGAAAATAAGAGAACATATTTCAAAGTTGGAGTGACCATAAAGAAAAAGAAAATCAAAGAAATAATAAGCACACATTCAAGTTTCTGCTACCATTTTCTTCTTAAACTGTGAGCTACATTTAGTGTACCGTTACTCTATATACCTCACATATATGTTATTCTATATACCTCAAATATATGTTTTAAGTATTTGTTTCTTTTTAATGAATATTTATTACAAATATTAAAATGCACTTTCTTATCTTCAGTTGAGTATGAAACATGTTTATGCAGGAATAAAATTTATCATTCATTAGAGAATAAGATTCGCCTAGTTTACCTTTTATTTTATTTTCTGAATTAAAGAAGTATTCTAAGAACTGATTTATGCTTTAAAACCTTGTAGTTTAGTAACTTCTTCTATAATGCTTTACTAAAATATTCGCAACCTTTTATATCATATACTGAGGTATTGGTGAGTACTTCCAACATCTGAACACGTTTTGCTAAGTACAAGAATCATGGTATCATGGCTTTAGTTTTACAGGAAATGATCAAGTTGACATGGTTGAAAAACTGTGGTTAGTGAAATAATGTACATTGTTGTCATTAATAATGATTTCAATAAATTACAAGATTATATAACAACATTTGACATTAAAAGGTTACTAGATATGTAAAGCCATTACTATAAGTCAGAAATCTACTCTAAATACTTATATTCCCTTGCCAGAAATACACATTTTCTTGAAGCTTTAGTAGTGTTAGACTCACTTTTTCCATTATTCAGTTCTGTATAATAAAACATAACCCTTCCCAGTCTATGCAGAGAACAGAAAAGTCATCCTAAGAGCATCCTTGTGGCAGATACTCAGTTTGCCACGAGAGGCACGATATTGACATAAAAGAGCCTAACCAAATTATTAGGCATAATTTCCTAACATGTTTATTCAGTCAGATAATAGCTTCAATTATCTCAGTTCAACTTGGGAAATTCTAGCCAGAGAAATGAAACTGAGTATAATCTACTCACAACTAAACAGGAGCGCTACAGAGTCTGTCCATGGTCCTGAAGGTCACCCACCGGGGATTGCTTCATTTGGTTAAAATTTATACAAATAAACTTCAAGATTGCCTATCAGGTCGTCTTTTATTACTAATTATTATCATGCACATTATCTCTTGGGAAGCAACAAATTTCATATTCAGGCATATTGTAATTATTCAACTGGTATTAATATTTGAATGCAATCTCAAACATCTATAAATCCTTCCTTATGTTTAATTACATTTAAAATATGACTGAGAAAGACATATTGGCTACTAATAAAGCATTTTCTTATGAAGGCCTGGGGTTTATTTTCCAATTTTCTTCTTTCCAAAATCCCTTCTTCATACTTCTCTGCCTTGCTCTGGGTGACTTATCTCTAGGATATATTGCCAAACTTGCTGGCTTCTGATTGGATTTTGCCTGGAGGAGGCATCTACAGGAGGGCAAGAAATTAGTAGGTAGAATGAGGGAGAGATTGGGGTATTTCCTCTCCCATTACTGCTTTGGCCAAATCATCAGGAAACAATTATGTATTTTAAAGATTACTACTACCACTAAATGATCTTTCTTTTAGGGCTTCAGACCTCTCTGGATTCATTCCCTGGTTTCTTAGTTGTTGTTTTTTTTCCAATGGTGGGAGGGGGAGGGTTTCTCTAGTTTTTACCAAAAAACCTGCTAGACAAATTACAAAAGAGCTGTAATGCTAGTTTCTTAGTTTTTAACTTATTCCTACCATTGCTATTCTCTAGGTCCTTCAACATTCTCTGTTTCCTTAGTCCTACCAATTCCTTTGTATTGGTTTCTTCATTTAAAAAATCTGAGTGCATCCTATTTCTACTAGAACTGTGAATGATACCGAAGATGTCTGAATCAAAGCTATATATTTAATTGAGAAGACAGAATATTAGTAGACAAGATATAATCATTAAATGTCTATAAGATATACAATGTAGTAGGGAAAAAGCTATAGGCTCTGTGAATACAAATAGCTGGCTACTTGGTTACTATGCAATCCCCAATATCTAACCCATTGTGTCCATTATTAATAGTAAATATCAATACACATTTGTTCAATTCACAAAGAGATGAATAAATGAAATATTTATTTTATAGTTACTTAGAGTTTGCTAAAAGTTTAGCTCAAAATTGTAGCACAGGTTATTACTAAACCAGAGATTACATTAGTTATACTTAGGTCTATTAATTTACAGGGACAAATTTGAAAATAAAACCTACAGACTGCCTCAAGAATTCCCATCTTCCAACACAGAAATAGATATTCTTGGTCACAAAATGGAATCCTACTTACATAAAAAAAATTGTATGATCTCTTATTCTATTGATAGTTTCTTAACAATTTAAAAAAAAAAATCATAATTTGGGCAGCCCCTTCAGGTCCTCTCCCACTGTGGGAGTTTTTCTGTCCTCTCAATAAATTCTGCTTTAAAAAAATCATAATTTAGAGCAGCTGAACTTAAATTTAAATGTGTTTAAGGGTGTTCTTACCTACACAGGAGAGACATACTCATTAATCAACAAGTCAGAGAAGAGAGAAGTTATGAGACATTATAAATAGTTAGACTCATTTTCTTTACAATGGTCTTTTTGCAACAATGCAGCACCTTTAAAGAGTCTGCTGGTTGATCTGATGCATATGTCATTTTATGAATGAAAGCATGAAGGTTATAATAGAGAATTCATGAGACAACACTGCTGTAATGTAAAAGAAATTCTGCAGAAAGAAGTGCAAGAGCCTGAATTTACTCTCGACTTGAAAAAATCAGATATTAAGCGCAGAGAAACAAAATTCCAACATAACAAATGTGAGACATTTTACAATCCCTGGTTTATGGACTTCTAGAATATAATTCAATCCATGCTCAAGGATAAATGCCAATATGGTTCACTGAAAAATAAAATATTACAGCAGGTAATTTTAAAAGTCACCAAAAAAGTGACTCTCTATGAAACTAGTATATGTTTTCCTTAGAGGCTGCATCTTTTGCTTATTTGTTGTCTCAGATTTAGCAATGTTTGAACTCTTCAAAACAAGAATCCATCTCACTTACAGTAATGTGGTGGAAATAGTGGTCATTTCAAGTAGGAATAAATATAAGCAATATGACTATTTCAAATTCAGTTTAACCATTTTTCAGTTGGGTAAGTTTTGGCTTACACTAGCTTACTCTTATTACCATTTTGGGCATAAGCACACATTTTACTAAGCATTGAACTCAAAATCTGTAGCAAATTATACTGTTGATCATCTCATTCTCATTCATGGAAGCTCTAAAACATTCTAAGTAACATTCAACGGGTACAAGAATAGTTTATAATAGGTAATATCATCTCCCTGGCCAGAATATCATTTGAAAAAAACATATATTATGTATATGTAATACAATTTAAGGAACTATATTAATATTTCCAAATGAATAATGAATCACCCCAAAGCCTAGTAGATCAAAACAACAATAAGAATCAGTTGGATGTTTCTGGTGACAAGGTCTTTCATGGGTTTGCAGTCAGAGGGTTACTGGGGTTATGGTCATCTGAAGGCCAAGTTGGGACTGAAAAATTCACTTCTGAGGTGGCTCACACACACTAGCAAGTTGGTGCTGGCTGGTGGTGATGGGAGGCATTGGTTTCTCTTCACAACTCTCCTCAGTGCTGCAGGAGGGACTTCATGGCATAGAGGCTTGTTCCCCTTGGAGCAAGAATCCAAGAAACCAAGGTGAAAACCACAAGACTTTTTATAACCTACCCTCAGAAGCCACAAACCTGCACTTCTGCAGTAGTCTTATATACAGACTAGCTCTGAGTCTGTATGAAAGGGAACTACCCAAGTGTGGGAATACAGAAGGCAAGCATTACAGAGGGCTACCTTAAAGCTTAGCTTCAGAGCAATTAGTTAGGAAATCACAACTATTACTCATGAATTTATTAATTTTAAAAATAATTTTGGATTTGCAAAAGATTTACAAAAAATTAGCACTGAAAATCTCATATACACTTCACCCATGTTTCCCTAATGTTAAATTCTACATAAATATATCACAATGACCAAAAGTTAGGAAACATTGGTACATTTCTATGACCTAAGCTGTAGATTTCATTGAATTTCTCCAGTTTCCCTGCTAATGTTCTATGCCAGAAAAACAAACGGAATTTCATTATCATTACTCCTTAGCCTCTTCCAATCTGTGGCCATTCCTTGGTCTTTCCTTGTTTCTCATGACCTAGAACATTTTGAAGCATGCTGGTTAGATATTTTGTAGTTCGTCCCTCAGTTTGGGATTGTCTGATTTTTTTTCTCACACATCAACTGAAGTTATAGGTTTGGGGAGAAATTACCATGGAGGTGAGGTATTTCTTATCACACCATATCACAGGGTCCATGACAGCAACATGAATCATCACTGTTAACCTTAGCCTCATTAAGATGCTATATGCTGTATTTCTACTGTAAAGTTGCAGCTTTCCTCTTTCCATACTTCATTTGTCAGAAGCAAGTCATGAAGTTCAGTCAACACTCAAAGGGAGGGGAATTAAGCTCCACCTCCTGGAGGAAGTATTATTGAGAAATTTGTACACACATGTTAAGTGTGTTATCAATTAGCTTTTAATTGGAGGTAGAAGATACTTTTTGATGGAGTTAGAGGGTTGCATGGGAAGTGGGTAACATCACGGGAGACCTGGGAAAATATTTCAACTTCATTCTGATTACTCATAGCCATCACCATTTCTTTATTCCTTTACTTATTTTAATACTCATATGAGTAAACACAATCCAGAAAAATTATATGTTCCTCCAATCATAACTGTCCTACATCAAAGTTTTATAAAATTTAAGAGAAGTATGATTTCAATATCTAAATACGTTTTTACCTGATTCACTTTTAGAAAAATTCCAAACATCTACAAATGATTACATTAAAAAAAATGCCCTCTAAACCCAAGGCCTGTACAGTTTCTTGTTTTGCTTTGTTTTTTTAGTTTCTTGGATGGAAGGTCAAATAGACATTAACTATAATGGTCCCTAATGAGTAATAATGGTACCAAGAACATCTTGAAAAAGTACTGGAGAGGTTCCCAGATAGCAGATTTTTAAGATAGAAAATTATATTAGTAGCACTAAAATTCAATTTTAATTAGCCATGACACTTATGTATACTTTAAAGCTGATGAAGTACTCTTCAGACTAACAATTCTTAATAAGCTCTGTTTAAATTTAATTTCTATTTCCATTTGACAGTAACCAAGCAAAACTTGTGATTCAATATGATGATAACACAGCATGGTTCAATTGCTGTAAGTTTTCAGTTTGCTCTTAATTATTCACCCAGCCAATTTAATTTAAAATTTATAAACTCTTCTTCTCTCCCTTCTGAGAACAATAATTTACTTTGAAAGATTTCTTTGGATTCTTAACTTTGATGGAAAAAATACATTAAAAGAAAAATGTTTTATATAATACAGTCCTTTCGTTCTTTAAATTACCAAAACAGTAGTACTTTTTTGAATCATATTTTAGCAAATATATATTCCTTTAGAAGAATGACAGATGAACAAATTGAGTGCCACTCTGATAATTGTAGTAATTATATCACTATGTCAACTCACAAGTCTCAGCATCAATTCTCACTACTCATTTCTACTCAAGTCAATTTGGATAGACACTGACATTGACTCCAGCTTTATTTATTCATAAAAATAAATCTCACAGAAGAGTTTAAGAGAAATAAATAAAAGCATGGAACCAAAAAAGCATGTGCATGTATACCTCGGATTTTTTAAACTTTCCTTTTCCGTCCCTTCCTTTCTCTTTCCTTCCCTTTCCTTTCTTTGTTATGAGATGAAAAAAGAAAAATTCAGAGCCAATTTTAACTCATTTGTGAAGTTTCCAGAACATTCTTGTCTCCCTTCTAACACTTATCCTGCTCAAACCTATTTTCCAGTTCACTGGAAGCACATATTCTTCTGCCACTTGATGAAGCACTCCTTGAAATTTAAAAGAACGACACATTCATCTTGTACTCTCATGGTGCCCACTACATAGTGTAGACCTATTAACTATTTAGTAAATTAAATTTTAAAAGCATCTTTTATCTTAAAAATTCAAAGATTATACATATTCAATGATGAAAACTGGGGATGTACAAGAAATGAGAAAAAGGAAAAATAAATTTACCTATAAGGCAGGATCTTCTGTTATCCCCATTTAGAGATGCCAAGATTGAGATTTAGAAAGGCTAAGTTGCCCAATGATGTGGCTTCAGCAACACCTTATTAGCTATCTTATGTAAGAGGTTGTAACTGTTCCTTATCAATGGGTATTAAAGAACTGTCAAGTTGGAAATCATAAATGTGTAACAGCTAATTAGGAGAGGTGTTCTATTTCTCATGTATTTATTGACTCATTATATTATTTAATATTTTTCTGCCAAATATTAGGAAATGGTATTTGTTAGAAGCTCTCCAGCTGCCTAGAAGCAGAAGGGTTAAATTTAAAGTTGGGATAAGGACATGTTGAGTCCAATAACCACGAGGTAAAGGAACTGAGAGTGTTGCTGAAAATATTAATGAGATGACTATCCTGGAACAAATGAGAGAGACCCAGGACAGACTGAGTGTTCAGAAAATTAAGAATTTGAGTAATTAGAGGCCTCAGTTAAATTTTAAAAAGTGGGATTATAAGAATAAAGAAGAGGATTAATATAAGAATGGCTTACTGCCAATTAAAGATTCCACCCATGGGGTTCTTTGGGTAGTAGCAAGGTAAGGTATGCCAGCCTGAGGATGTTGCTGACATGAGGTGGAAGTTCTGAAGAAAATTAAGAGTAACAGTTCATTATCAGCCATGACAGTCACCCATTATGGAAGAAGAGGAAACAGACTCTGAGCTTGTTATATTTCCCTCTCTGCCAAATGTGAAGGAGTGTCTGGGGGCCCAGGGTAGCAACAAGAGATTAATGTCCTGTGAGCCTCATAAAAATTGCTCACGTTTGTCTGTCAAACAGCAGTTATTCTGTGTAGGGAGCTATAATCCATGAAATTACCTAAACCATGTTTGAACCTGCTGGTATTTTATTCCTAGCACCATTTGGAATGATGTGTTCACTAAAATGGTGTTTGTTTTTGCCTATACTGCTTAAATTAACAGTTTCTCTTATTTTTGAGAAATAGAAACAGAAGATAAATCCAAGTTACATCTATCAGCATGGTTTGCAGTTTGATACATTTCAATAATGTTTTTTCTCTACCTCCATGTTTTCATAACAGAACAGACAACATTCCCTGTATGGTGTCCCTATTAGTCCCATAGCACAAATTTTATGACCAGATTGCTTGGGTTCAATCTTGTCTCAGCCATTTACTTAGTTGTCTGATCTGGGCAAGTCATTTAAAATCTCAAATCCTTGGCAATATTATCTGTAAAATGGGGATAAAAAAATTACCTGCCTCATAGGATTTTGTGGGGATTCAAACAGTAAATGCGTGAAAAGTGGCTCCCCCATGGACTACACACAGTAAGGACTAAGGCAGAGTTGGATATATTTGTTATAATTATTATTAGTAGAAGCGCCATAATTCCTTAGTCACTTAACAATCTCTTTGATGGATCTCTTCAAGTTCATTATGTGCACACTGCACCTAATGCATGTGCCATGGAAGCATGGGGTGGTGTAAGTCTGTTGCAAATGTTTCTCTCATGCTTTTCTACCTCTTTCTAATGATGCTTAGGAATTTGGTGGCTCATGCCACAGCAGCACACTGAGCTGATACTTTCGTAGGTCAGGCAAAAGTGACTCCCTGATTCCCAGGCTGAATTTAGTAGCTCAGACCCTTTTACGTTTTATAAACCTTGGCTCCCCTCCCCGCAAATGAATTATCTTAACGTTTTCATGCAATGTTGTTTATTTCCCATGTTGAGCTATTTCCATTGATACTTATCTTATAGGAGATGGATTTTACTATATAAAAGAAAATAATATTCTATACAATTGTCATTTCTAGTTGACTTAGAAACACACATGACCTATATCCCTATCAGTCCCTAGAATATTGAATAAACAACTGTTTGCATATTGGTCCTTTATTCTTATTCCCTCACTTTTATTTAGCAAACATTCATCAAGCAGTTCAAAGAGATGTGCTTCATGGCACAATTTAGCACTGGAGATCAACACATAAACAGTTCTATCTTTAAAAATGAAATGAATGAATCATGCTCCCTCTGCCTCCTGGTTCAAGCATATTCACCCCAACATAGGGTGAATTAATCAATCCAATGGAATTTACACTATGGAACTAATCAACCCAATGCTATCTCTACTCTTCTTCCCAGAAGACACAAAAGCTACTGTGTGGTAGCAGTGAAGCCCTAAAGAGGAAAATGTTGTGAGTGGCTTTTATTTACTACTCTTGAACTCACCAAATTATTACCAAGCAATTTGAGGCTTTGGTCCTTGCCTTTTGGAATCCATAGGACAGAATAGACTTACAGATCCTGCACTGGAAACTTTCAATTTGTACTCGCTGTTTGCCAACTAATATTCATTCCCCCTTCTCAACACAACAGCACATCTATTTCCTTTTAGGGGGTTTCCCCTCCTCCAGTGGGTACAGTCTTGGTGTGATGATGAATCCTAGAAGCTAATAAAATCCCTGGAACCTTCTGGTAGGAATTTGAATTGAGTGGAAGAGCCAAAAACCGAAGGGATGATTAGAGTCAATGCCTTGATTCTGGCTGAAGGGGCACTTGAGTGTTTTAGCCACACTGTTACTGCCACCAGGAGCTCTGGAATGTCCAGGCTTCTGCCTTTTCTGAGACTAATTCTGCAAATTTGTTAGTTTCCCCAAGATCCTTCTAATAAATTTCTGATTTTCTTATGTTACCCAGATTTAGTTTGAGTTTGCAGCAAGGGACCCTAATAGACTTCATTTAGGAAAAAAAGGAAGCAATTGTTGCCTGACTTATGAATAGCTAAAATTCAATATGTACAAATAACTCCAGTGACAGAATGAATTATCAAACTTAAACTAAGTTATGTTAACATGAATCACTCCGTAATTATTTCACATCACTGATCATGACTAGTGCCAAATGAGTTATTATGAGTTGTAAAGCTATAATAAAAACATTATGATGCAATATTATCATACATGCAAAATGAAAAATTCCTTTGAATCTATTACCTGCAAAAACAATCTGAAGATGCCATATGCCATTCAAAGTATTTCAAATATAGCAGACTGGTTGAACATCCTAAATCCAAAAATCTGAAATCCAAAGTGCTCCAATGAGCATTGCTTTTGAGCCCCATGTTGGCACTTAGAAGGTTTCAGATTTTGGAGCATTTTAAATTTCAGATTTTTGGATTCTGGATGTTCAACCGTACCTCTATTTCAAGGTAGATCGTTTCAGTCTGTTTCATTTTTTGTAAAAGAGAATACCACCTTCTTAAAAATACTGTGAGTTAAATGAGATGATACCTGATGAAGACCCTTCAAAAATTATGACCCTAATCTAAAGAGTCATTCCAAATTATTTTCTATTGAAAACCCAAGGTCAAGGTTATGCTTTTGTTAGGTAGAATAAGAAAAAGGCTGACTTCTGAATTTATGTAGACCATTATAAAGAATAAATCTAGCTTTTTAATTTATGTCAATTTGACAACTTCTTAACAACGTTTTGATGAATTGCATTTTTCTTTAATTAGATAGAAGCAGAAAAGTCTTCTCAGTGCTGGAATTTATTAACTATGTAAATACACAGTAGAAGTTTTTATTTAGTAAATAAGAACACGATGATACAAGATACTGAGGGGTTATATCTGTACAGTAGCATTATTAATTTAATCAAAATATGTAACTGCCCTTTCAGATAACTGAAAGCAAATGAGGTAGAAGTGGGAACTGCTTTCAGATTTCTTCCAGATTATTAGAAATCAGTACCCTTTAGGCAAAGATCTCTCTAAGCATAATCCATGGACCGTGTGCATCAAAATTACTTGGAGTTACTTTTCAGTAAAGCAAATTTGTAAAATGCTCCTCTCTACCCCAAATTATTGAATTACAATTTCTTAAGGCGTAATCATTGATAGGAATGATCAATCATAATAGCTTTACAGGTAATTTTCATGAACATCAAAACTTTAGATTATCTGAGATAGACTTTATCCCTGAGTAGGCAGCAGGCAAAGGGGACCACTAGGTGATGCTGTGAAGGTTGTGTATTGCTCAACTTTGTAGAGTGCTGTTGACATCAGGACTCTACACTCTACAGTAGCTGTAATTGCAAGACTTAGCTCATATCTTACAGTTGCCATGGAGGAGTTACTAAAATAGCACTGAGAGAATCTATTGCATTTGTAGTTTTCAAATCTTCAGGGTTTCCAAAGTCATCAAGTACAAGATGTTTGAAGGGCTGTATTTTGATTTACCCCTTAAATGCAAAAAAAATACATGACATTTTAAAATAAAAATCAGGTTGTTTCATCATTTATTTGGTGGAGTCTAGGTTTTTTAGACTACAGAAATGAAGAAAAATGAAAATCCTTTGTTTAGAAGTTTTGGCCCTTACTAAAGAATCAGACAAACAATTTTACCTAATGAAAATGATCAGTTTTAGTCTGCAGAAGGTCTCTGAGGGAAACAAAATCGATTAAATCTATTTCTAAAGTATTTTTTTCTTATGGAAGTAGTACCAAAACCTGCTTTTTAAAATGTCTCACATACACAACAGCCCACATTTAAGTGATCATCAGGGTGATTGGCCCTGAGAACAACAAGGGAACTGCAGCATCTCAACATTTATTTCCTCAAATGAGACGCTAAGCAAAGTGTTTCCAATTTAAAATCCAGCTATACAATCCTCCTTGGTTATCTGTGTGTTCACACATATTTTCAGTAATAGAGTCTTAAAGAATATTTATTTGGAAGGTTGAAACAATGAGAGTATCAGTCTTCTCAGTGCATGTCATCAAAGTTGGTCCAGATTCAAGAGGGTATTTTTCAGTTTGGATGTGGTCTACAAAGCCATATTGAATCCATCAGGACCTACTTAATATCATTTTCTCCTTATATCTTTTATTGTCGTTTTGCATGCTCTGTTTGTTTACTCAAATTTCTTCTTTCATTTTCTTAGTCCATCAAGCATGCCAAGTTTGTCCTCCAGAGACATTTCCTTTATCTTGTAATTTACTTGTTGTGTCAGAAATTCTCAATTAATTAAAAACTATTTTATAAAATGCAAACTAGTTTTCAGATTCAAATTGTTGACTTTAATAGGCAAGGAAATTCCAATGAATGATGATTGTTTTCTTAGTTTCGACAGTATTTATATGCATTTTTAAAATTAAAAATGTGTAGTTTTTTTCTTTTTTTTTTAATTTTATTTTGAGTTGGAGTCTCACTCTGTCACCCAGACTGGAGTGCAATGGCCGCTTCCAGCCACCGCAGCCTCAACCTGCTGGGCTCCGGCGATCCTTCTGCCTCAGCCTTCCGAGTAGCCGGAATTACAGGCATGCACTACCACGCCCGGCTGATTTTTTGATTTTATTGTAGAGATGAGATCTCGCTGCCCAGGTGGGTCTCGAACCCCCGGGCTCAGGCAATTCACTCACCTCAGCCTCCCAAAGGCGCGGGATTACAGGCTGAGCCACCGAGCCCGGTTTAGTTTTTTTCTTATGTGTAGTTTTTCTACATCCTGACAGGATATTTTATCACATCTGTACTTACGCATAAAAATCTAGTTGGTATGGTTTATCAGAGAGAACAAGCACCACAATGCCTTAACTTTATTTATCAAATATACTATTAGAGGAAAAATAGTTAAAAATATTGTTGTAGAAAAAGATGAGAACTGAAAATAAAATACTAAGAAAGTTAACCCAAATAATAAGTTTCTAGAGAATCAATTTCATACTAGTTAATAATAATCTCTTGAAATCAGGTTTTCTGAGGAATGTAGAACTTCTATGACACCAAGTTGAAAACTTAAATAAGAAAAAAAAGATTAGGCTGTGAAATAGTTTGCCTTTTCCATATACGAATAAATATAAAAATGAAAAAAATAGCACAAAATTACCAGTGTCCTAAACATAACTCACATAATCAGATTATCCTGGATAATTCCAGTCATTATCCATCGAAATCACTTCATCTTTTCTGATGTGAACTGAATCATGAGACCATTGATATTTGGAAGGTGTTTTATTAGAAGCTGGCAAAAATTTTGAATCTGTTGCAAAATATGCTGTTGAAAATATCAACAATTGATGGAATTCTTGGAACTTCCATGTAGTTTCCAAGAAAATTTACACAATTTCATTTTGGCTAAATGATAATGGATAACAAATATAACACAAGATGTACATGCCTTTTGATCTCAGTATTAATGAATCTGCCACTCATTATCTCTTTACTCTCCATTTTAATGAAGAAGCTGAGAACTAAATAGGGAAAATGGTTTTTTCATCTTTTTTCTTAGTGATCTCGAACAATTCATTTTTGGTCTATTAAAAGCCAATGCAATAAGGTATCAGGGCCTGAGTCACATCTTTCCTCACTGTACAAAACTTGCCCCATTACCAGTTGTTTCTGTTAGAATTTCTTGGGATGGGACTCAGTAACGTGTGACTGAGCAAGTTCTCCAGGGGATTTGATACTCTGTGGTTCTGAAAACACTGATTGCTGAGGTCCACTCCCAGAGAGTTCTTGATTCAGTAAATCTGGGGTTAGGGTCCTAAATTTGCATTTCTAACAAGTTCCTGGGTGATGCTGATGCTACTATCTGGAAACCACACTTTGCTTACAGCATCGGTAAATGACCCAGTCTTTGAATTTTCCTAGGTTGCCTTTTTCATTTCTAGTGAGTTATGATGATGAAATCTAACTGTAAGTCCATAGATAAAATTAACACAAAAATACGCGGCATCAGCTTAAAACACAACTCTTAGAAAGAATGGCTTCATAAGAAATAGAAACATGATAGAAATTACATAGTGCTTACAATGAGAAATCTCTTCAATAAATGGATTAATGGACAACAGGAAATTATTTCTTCTCAGTCTGGAGCAAATAGAAGTGAAAAATCCTATAGCACTGTTTGTAGGATATGGGATGCTACAAGAAAAATGTATGGAGTCTTATTCTTCCCTTTATTCTATATTTAAAAATTTGGTTTTGTGGCCTGCCATTAGATTACTACAGATTAGTGTGCTCCTGAATACTTTAGAAAGAAACTCATGTAATACTTCCGTTAGAATATTAACTGGCCAATAACACTACCCTGGAATTTTGTCCCTTATAGTTATTTTTCTAAACATTTTAAAATTTCTTTTTAATTGACAGATACAATTGTATATATTTATCAAGTATGACATGTTGTTTCAAAATATGTATATGTTATGGAATGGCTAAATTGAGCTATCCCTTATAGCTATTTATCTGGGATGGCCATCTGCCATTATGCATAAAAAATGATACATTATTTTTCTTCCATCATGAAAATGACCAGCGGATCAGTGCCAGTTACATCTTATACTCAAAAGTGATTCTTTTTCATCTTCATAGGCTTTGACCTAGTATTGTAGTATTGTATGATAACAATAAAATATACTCCATTTCTTCATTTTAGGAAGATTATAGCTTCCTCCTCAGGTTTTTAGGGGACAAAATAATATTCTCCATATGACAAATTTATCAAGATTCATCTAAAATGTTTTATTCATTCTTGTTTTAATCCACTGGGATCAACTTTGCTCATGGATCACCTTTACAAGGACACAAGCATCTCTTGCAGCTGATTGCTCCAGTGAATGTTAGAATGTACACCCAAAACTCTAGCACACAGACCTAAAATGCAGGGGAGCTCAAGCAGCCAGGCATTAAGGCAAATTTGGGGCAAATCTGGTCTTGAAAATGCAAACTTGGGAAAAAATTTTCAACTTCAAAAAAAGTCATGATTTCCTTTACAAAGTGGCAGTGCAAAGGGAATTTGCTATTAGGCTCATTCAAAAATTGTTTTCAGAAACATTAGTCACCAGAGAAGAAGAAAGCGAGAGAAGGGTGTGCAACTGTATCAGGAACTCAATAACTGGTGAACCTGTGATCACCCATATGGAAGCCATGATGAAAGCCAGAGACGCAAGGATGCAACATATCCTGCGAGGGGTCCTCAGTGGCTGTGGATCACACTAGCGTGTTGATAGTATGCCAGAGAGAAAGGGGAGAATATACAGCTGAAACAACTGCTCTCTCAGTGGCCTCAAACCTAGAGCTAATTTTGTTGATGAAGCTGCCTTTAGGCAAGGTTGTGTGAGGCATGTACACGTAATGTTTAAGTTGAGGAATTCTGGATTTATTCTTGGACACTTAAAATGATTGTCTTGGAGCATGCTAAAGTCTTTCTAAGTTTTGATTTTCCATCTGTAAAATGGATATGACAATCATTATTTCCTCATAGGAAGTGCCTGTGGGTAATACAGTGTCTGTTATATAACAAGCACTCTTTACTTAATAGTGACAAAAATGACAAGTAGCATTATTATTATTATTATTATTATTGTTACTACTGTTACCTCTAAGGTACGTAGAGGTAAACTGAAAACTGATGGGCACAGTCTGAGGACAGCCTTGTCCTCAGTTTTGCTTCTGTGTACTGATTGCCAGATCCTCCAAAGGCTCTGTATTTCTGAGGCATTATGAAAAAAGAACTCACTCCCATCAATAAGCTTGTCATATAAAGTGCTAATTCAAGGTCATGTTACAGTACCATACATTAGAGATTTCAATATCAAGTTTGCGACAACACAGAAAAATTTGAAAACAAAACAATGTCACAACAATGTGATCTTCCATTGTATTCATATCTTACAATATTTATTTCTAATACCATTTACCTCTATAATAAATATTATTATTTTGGAATTTCCCCTTGGTACATGCAATGTCACCATTTTTAAAATAAGGAAAGTGGGGATATTTCAATTTGGTGTGTAGTTTTGATTTTTGGAAAAAAACAAAACCCACGTATCTTTTTTTTACCCTACATTGTGGCGAAAAGATAGATGATGTCCCAATGGCCTTTAAAAATTAAGATATCTGTATTTTAGAATATTTTCTCCCTATGTTTTACATTTTCAAATGTTTCAGACTTTCAAAAATTAATAAACAATGAACAACGGTGCACCTATCATCTAACTTCATTATTTATTATTTTGCTCATTCTTGCTATTTTTTTTTCTGTACTATTTGATGCTAATTTGAAGATATCATGACACTCTACTGCTACATGTCAGCATGCATACCTTAAGAACTTAGGCATTCTCCTATATAATCACACTCTTTTAAATCCATCTAAAATATCACTTATCTAATATGTAGTCCATTGTTTTAGGATGATAATTTGAAATATATTTTCATGGAGTATCAGTAGGAAATTTGGGCCAAAAAAGTTCAATCTCTTCCTCTAAGTCCTACGTAAGAGGGGAAGATACTTAAGACAACCACAATTTGATCAGATTAATGTGTCAAATCTTAAATTTAGCAAACAACTTTAGTTTTCCATTTAACAAAAAATGCACATTAAATAACATCCCCTATTTTCTAGATTTTTTGAGATGTTTTCTAGGTTTAAGATAGTACCATGATATATTAAACTCGCTTTTGAAAACAGACTACCTAGTTTACACAACTTACCTATTTACCCTTGTAGAAAATCATATGGTGCATGTTCTGGAGTAAATACTGCTTTAGATGAGACAGAGTAATCAGAAATGTGAGTCACCAAGTGAGTGGTTAGAGAAATGGCAACGGAAATAAAATGAACACTTGGTCATTCTTTGTTGATTCTATATGAATGATTATTCCCTCTCAATTCAAAATATTCAGGTGACTATGGATCAGTTACATGATCTTTGCACCATTTCCTTCAACCACAAAGCAGGATAATATCATCATCAACATCACCAGTCTATTAAGAGGCTAAAGGACATAGGATGAGATTGCTTTTAATTCACCCATAATAGGGAACAACATAAATCCAAGCTATATGCATCTCCTTGATATCTGCTGTTGCCCAGTGTTAACAGAATTGGTCTTAACCAGATCCACTGGGATAGGCCACTATATTGGGTGAACTTTTCTGATAATGCAAGTGTTTAGTAATACGTTTTCTGAATCGTTCATAAGATTCAATAAACATTATTTTCCTTATTCTTGTTATAAATATATTCAGATTGAGTCATATTATCATTTTACAGGTTAAAAGCGATGTAATATTAGCAATTTCATATTGTTCAGCCAAACCATTGCAATAGCTATGATCTGCTAATATTTTAGCCACTACTGCTATTACTCAGAGCATTACCCCAACATTAAAATGGTATAAGTTTGTACATGTGCTAAGGATAGTGCTTGGCACATGACATTCAATTCAGAGGTATTACTATGGTTATTAATTCCATGAAGTCCAAATACTTCCATATTAATTGTTACAGATGTTTCCAACACGTTGTGTCACCCCTGCTTCCATCAGCATTATGAAAACATCTATGTTGATGAGTTACAACTGTGACATAAAATCCACAAAAGACATACATATAATTTCAGGAGCTTGTGTTTTAAAGAGATTTTCCAACACGTTTCTTCAGTGAAGTAAGGGATTTCAGAAAAAAAGTGAAGTTTGGTGTTTTAGTAGCTTTATTGCTCTGGTTTTAAAAAAAATGCAGTAAGACAAACATTTTACTGTCTCTAAAGTATTAATCCTAGCAAAGCTCTTCTTTTTTTCTTTTTTAAAAAAAGCAATAGGCTGAGATCTTAAAAATGAGCATCAAGTTCCAGACTACAGCAGCATAGAGATAACACAGAGTCCCAGAGCAATTCATTGACCTTACGGCAGGAAATAATGATGTATCATCAGAATCTGCTTGGGTGGTATCACTTTGCAGAAAAGCATTAGGCTTCCTTTTTAAGTAAGATTTGATTTTGCTGCTATTTCTAGAGAGGTTGAGAGCATTTATATCAATGAAATGCAAACATGCTTTTTTATTCACCTCACATGATCATACCTACATGCTGAAAAGAAAGCCAAGAGCTTTTTTTTTTTTCTTGGGCTCCAATTCATCCCTTTTTCCTGTGAAAGGCCCCATACCCGTTATCCTCATGGAACTAGGAAATGTGTTAATAATAATTGAATCCCTTAAATATATACTCAAACATTAATATTAATACTAAAAACTTGCAAATTTTTAGCACCACTTGCTGATGGGAAAGAAACTGTCCCTATATGTTTTCTTATTATTAATTGAAGAGTTTGTGTGTTTGCTATTACTGAAGTGTGTGTTTGTTTGTGTATCTTAGGGACATATATCTGATATTCCCCTGCAGAAGCAGCATGATAGAACTATAAAATGTAGTAAAACATAATTAGGTTTTATGGAGTTCTTAATATAGATGCTAAGGGAATGTTCTAAATGATTTTTTCACTTCTTGATTTTAAAAAGAAGGAAAAATGGACTATGGCAGGTGTTATTTCAAGAAGGCCAAACACAATTCATTTAGAATTTCTAGGACAAAGCATTTATGAATAACAGTTTTGGATGCAATGAAAATGGATGACTTGCCAGTATCAGAAAAGTACACACTAACCACATTGTTAGCTTTTGCATATATGCAGCCAACTCTATGACATACTGTATATATAATTCTTTTTTTGTTTGTTTTTTTTGTTTGTTTTTGAGTTGGAGTCTCACTCTGTCGCCCAGACTGGAGTGCAATGGCCACTCCCGGCCACCGTAGCCTCGACCTGCTGGGCTCTGACAATCCTTCCGCCTTAGCCTTCCAAGTAGCTGGAACTACAGGCGTGAGCTACCACGCCCGGCTAATTTTTTTTGACTTATTGTAGAGATGAGGTCTCGCCAAGTTGCCCATACGCATCTCGAACCCGCGGGCTCAGGCAATCCACTCACCTCAGCCTCCCAAAGCACTGGGATTACAGGCTAAGCCACCGAGCCCAGCTTTATAATTCATTTTGAATAAATATTAAATATTATCTATTATTTCAAGATATTTCACCCATGTTCTATGTTACTGACATAGATAATCGCTGCTGCCAGTGTTCTGTTTTGAAGTGGTGGTTGCTTTTAAATAAAACTTGTTTTAAAGGTGCCATGTTGCCTAATGACTGAGAGCATTTATCAATGAAATGCTAAAACACTCATCTGTGATATCATCACACCTTCTAACTCTTAACTTCTGAGTTGCTGAGGACTTAGCAGAAAACAAAACAGGTCACAACCTTTTCATTCTAGTGAGGAGTCAGCTAACCTCCCAGCGCTCACGCTGGCCCTGAAAATCCACAGTGTCAAGCCCAGGCTGAATTTCCTGTCTTCCCACACATCTACCATCTGCTCCTCACATCTCTTTCTTGTTTATCAAGAATTCCGTCTTAAGGGGAACTACTTAGGATAGACTTAGGAGAGAAAACATGGTTCTGTTTATCACAGGACAATAAAAGAATGACAAAGACAACGGAGATTATCTAAGAAGTGTTCAGTTAGCTATTAGTTTTTTTCCCAATTCATCATGACATATGTTAACTCATTTTTATCTTTATTTCTCCAGAAAGAGAAAGTCTCTCTCATATATATTGAATGATATATCAATCCCTTTTTCATAATATCTTGTTTCAAAGCTGTAAAGCTGTGAGATAAGCTCTTTTATATTATTCCAAGGTAATGTCTTAACATTCTACTTGTCTCTTAAGACGCTTTGGTCATGTTTAGAATTTTACCTGTATGTTGCAGTAGTAATAATAGTAGTAGTCATTGGATGAAGAGGAGAAGCAAGAGAAGAAAGAGGAGGAGGAAAAGGAGAATGAGGGGAAAACAGCAATAGTAACAGTGGTATTACTAGTAGTAATATTTACTGTAAATAACCACTAGACATTCATGTGTTTGGCACTGATGAAAGCATTTTTCATGTATTAAGTCATTTAATCCTAAGGGTCACCTGCTAAATTAGACCTTCTTCTCTTATTCTCATTTTTCAGATGAGGAAATGGAAACACATAGAAGTTAAGACACTTGGCCAAATTCACCTAGCTGGTAAGGGGAAGAACCAGAATATGAAACCATGTAGTCCTGGCCTTGGCTTTCATGGTTTTAACAATCATGAGACACTGTCTTATTTCTATGCTTCTTCACTGTGAAAGGTATCCTTATAAATGTTATCCTGTATGCTTTTTACAGCAGGAGTTTGAGAGAAACAGATACTGCCATCAAGAGAATTCAATGTCTTTTCCAAGGTCACTAAATGATAGCTCTTGTGATCTAACCTGGGTTTTCACGTTTTTTCTACTTTATCATCAAATCCCCATTATCTGACAACTCAGGATATACTGAGATCCAAAACTCAATATGCCCGTGACAAAGCAAAACCATTTTAATTTCTTGAGTATTAACACAGCATCTCAGGTTGGAAAGATGAAGAAATAGCAGCAGTTTTGGTCAAGGTCACCCTCAAATGACAGCATTAGACTTGGCACTCAAGTTCTCTGGCCCTTCATGCAGGGACTCTAGCTGCAAACCCTGCTACTTCTCCAACAGCCTGTCTTGGGGTTCCTGTACCACTGCATTAATGAGCTTAGTCAGAATAAATGAGGAAACAAGCATCAATGTTCACTTTAAAGCTCAAAGGAAACAATTAACAATGACCTTCACCATGAAGTGAAGAACAGAATGCAAGAGGCCTAGCCATTTTTTCAATTCCTTCAGGATATTTACTCCTTGGAGTCTGTAACATTTTTGAAGATTTTATTGCATAAGGATTATTTTTATCCTGAAATAAAACTTTCTTTTCTTTATTATTTTCCTGCAACTCAGAAATTGGCTCTCTAACTAGATGCCTGTTTTAACATTTTCTTACAGACACGGCTGAATCTGTTTAATTATTCTAGGGGGGAGAGGAGAGACATTTATACATGTTTACTCACCAGACATATAGACAAGGGAGAGCTAGAAATATCAATTGAGAACTCCCCGAACTCCAGACTTATCTACCAGGCTGCCCTCTTGTTATCATTACACTTCTCTAACTTAAACATGTCCCCCGAATCTCTCAGTCTATATTCAACACAGCAACAGAGTGATCCTGTTAAAAAGTCAGTCAAATCATGCTGCTTCTTTCTTAAACCTATCAATTGGTTCCCTTTGTCCCTCAGAGTCAAGCCAAAGTCATCCAGCTGATGCTGAGTCCCTGTATGATGTCCATACCCCTCTGGCCTCATCCCTGTCCATCACCTCACTGCTTCAGCACACTGGTCAGCATTCAGTGCCTTGAACTGGCCAGGCACCCTCCAGCCTCCGGCCCAGGGCACTTGCACATAAATTTCTGTCTCTGCAAATATACCCTGCTCAGTGAGGCTGCATCTTCTCACTCTAGTATTGAAAACCCCAAAGCACTCTACTCACCCTTCCCTGCTTTATTCCTTTCCATTGTACTCACTGTCATATAATATGCCTTACAGACTGTAATCACTTATGAATGAATATGAACTCCATGAGACAAGTTTTAGTCTATTTTGCTCAAGTTCCATTTCCAATGCCGAGAACACACCTGAAACACAGTAAAGCGCTCAATGTAGAGTTCTTGAATTAATGAATGAATGAGGGATACATGGAATTGTATTTTTTAAAATAAAGAAAGGAGACTTGATGTGAAAAGGGCAACAGTGCATCTGTCTACTTGGGAGTACTAAGGACCATTAACATCAAGTTAATGGTCTGGTGTGGTTGAATGCTCTGACAAAGAAAAATAACAGGTGAATATTGGCTATGAATATTAAATATGCTCACCCCAAAGAGACAGGTGACACTTTTACCATATACATGTAGTAATAATGAGTATCTGTTTCTCAAGTTTCAGTCTTTCTCTATCCAAATACCATTTATAAACTCTTCTGTTTCTGTTTTGTTTCCCTGCCCACAGTTATACCTAATAGTCTCTAAGCTCATATTCTTCAGTCATGGGTTTTCAGGCAGGCAACTTCATCTGTCTGTGCTTTTTTATACAGCAAAGATGTTAGATTCCACCAAGCAAGTTGAACTTCCAAGACTAGCAGATGTTGAAACTTGGTTAGAGGCAGGCAGGACCAGCAGATGTCTGGAGGGACTGCTCTTTTCTCTTCTACACCAAGATATTTTCTTTGCCCTGAGCCCAAAACAGCAGTTTCAAAAAAGAAGTTCTCTTGGATGAAACTGAAGGGCTTGCTATCCAAGAGGGCAAATTATTTAGGCAGGAAGAGTTATCACTACTTTAACCTTGGTATTTATAATTTATGGTGAGCGCACTTCTGCTATTAGGTACAACACTCTTAGTAGTCACCTCCTTGAGCAGTTAATAGGAACAGAGAATAAATTCTCCAGCTGCTATGTCACACTGTTTCTCTGTACCTGAGAAAGTACTGATGCCAACAAGTTTGAAGATCATTATTAAAGATTATTTTGCTACCATTTTATATTAATTTTTCATTAAGTTTCTAAGGGACTAATTTTTATTTTCAGTTCAAGAACATTTGTACTTGTAATGTTGTTCTTGTGTATTAGCACCACACCTTCTCAAGGCTGCCAACTTTATTCTTCAGCAGAATTTTTGCTGAAAAACTTGACTTCAAATGAGAAGAGCTGAGACTTGGTACCTGTTCTGTGTAACGTCCCACTCTGGAATGGAGTGAAATGTGTCCCTTCCATCATCCAATAAACTCTAATGTGTAGGGTTGGACTACAAAACAAATTTTTTAAAAAAACATTTGATTGCTTAAATAATTCATTTAACAGCAGATCTACAGAAAGCTAAACAAATAAAACAAAACTCTAAAGTGTGAATTTAGAAAGAATATAACCACGTAACTTGAGTCAGCAACTACATGCAATATATTCAATAACACACACACACACACACACACACACATTCATTTCCAGTTGAAAGAGATCATGAAAACACAAGGAGGATTTATACAAGTGAGGTCTATAATGCCCCAGGAAACAGTGATAAACTGGAGTGTTAAAGAATTGAGTACTTTCTGGAAACATAGAAGTAAATGGGTCTTTAAATCTTCCCAGCCTCCAAAAAAATACATCAAGATGCACTTGAGATAAAGAGCGAGAAAGAGAAAGAGAGAGAGAGAGAGAGAGAGCAATGGATATTTATCTTTCTCTTTAAAACCCTCATAGACATACATACATCCTCTAAATTGCTTTTCTCTTATGAAAGTTTTCCAGACATGGGATTACATAACTTTCAATGCTGGAAGGTCTGTCAGAGCTCATCTAGTCCAAGAACTTGACTTTACAGATGGAAGTACTAGCCTTAGAGGAGGTCACTAAGTGGTGGGCAGACACGGCTGGACCACGGGGTCCTCACTTCTCTCCCAGTGTCTCTGTCTCTAGTAACCAATGTCAGGACAACCCATGTACTGTATTTTCCTTGGAGAGTTACAGAATTTGCTTAGAGTTAAAAAAAAAAAACTAAGAATTCATGTCTCATATCTCATGTGACAGATGAGTAAGCAGATGCCCACGACAGCTTTACCTTACATAAAATTCAGTGAAAATAGAATACGTTTATTTGTCACACACATTTTTCTTTGTAAAATAAAACAGGATTTAAAAATATTTGGTAGTCTCACAATCCATGGTACAAATAAAGTCATACATAGAAGACGGTATGAACAACTGATGGAAGCTGAACTTGTCTAAAGAAATGGGGAAGGGTCCTGACCCCTACTCTGTGGTGTGAGCCTTAGCAGCGAATCACAAAAGCACGGTTGAAGCTACTTCTGTTAGCAGAAGAATATTGGTTGAATTCTCAGTTTATGTGTCTCTAGGACAAATAACTGAACCTCTTCATCTATTTCTAAACCACTCGTCATTTCTATGGCTCTCCTTCCTAAGCCCTCACATTTATTTTTGGCAGTGCTGCGGGGGTCGAGGATAACACACAGGGATTAAGCATTTACTCTGTTCCAAGCACCAGTCTGGCTCTCCGTGTGCTCTGGAAAGGCGTCAACAGAGCCCTGGACTAAACAGCTTAATAAGTGTCCAGGCACCCGCAACTGAGAAAAATGTATCCCTAAGTGGAGTTACACTGAGTCATCTCAAGCAGTGAGGGACCTTCAGGGAGTCTACCAGGTGACCTGGGTCACTTGAGGGGCAATACCATCATGGGGAACAGCTCCATTCTGAAAGTTAGCAAAACTTGCTTCTACTTGGACTATGGAAGGTGGTATTCTGAGGAATTGTGTGAGTCTCTTACTTCTGTTTTGCCTCATTTTTGTCTTTCTGAGACTGTGAATGTGCAAATGATATCTATTCATTTAGACTGCTGCAAATAGAAGTCTGATATATGAGCAATTTGGAAGAAGGAGTGTTTTTCAAAATTAAATAAACTCTCTTTTAGTATTGATTGGGGAACTAAGAAAATTTTATTTTTAAAATTTTAGATTCAGAAGGCACATGTGCAGGTCTGTTACATAGGTATACTGCATGATGGTGAAGTTTGAGCTCCCATTGAACCTGCCACCCAGATAGTGAGCATGGTACCTAATAGCTATTTTTTCAACCCTTGACCCCTCCCCTTCCCTCCCTTCCCCCTTTTGGAAAAACATATTTGAAGTTGAAGGTGGGAGTGGACTTATTGCAAACATTGGAAATAAAGTTTGTGCACACTTATATTGAAGAGAGTCAGAAAAGGGAAAAGAAGGAAAAATAGGCAATATTTCCATGCAGCATTATATTTTAGATGCCTTTGTTTTGTGCAAAAGAGCACTCATAACTCTCTTACAGCAACGGGTTTATAAAACATTTGTGCTTTCCCTTTAAACTCACCGCTAAGAAAGGGAAAGCCAAATATTCAAAACAAAACAAAACTGTTCGGCTTACCTTGGATTCCAACAATAATAGTTTTTGCAGAATTCAAATACAGCCATTGAAGATAAAACATTTGCTGATGATGAGACAAGAGAACATTGCCCCAAGATGTCAGAGTTATTTATCGCCAGAGAGCTGAACATCAGAACCCAATTCACATATCACAATGGCTATGCCACTAATTATAAGCTACCTTTTTTCTAAAACAAAGTCACGTTTTTTTCTCACTTCACGAATTTTTGAAGCAGAATGCTTTCAAGACACTTGGAGATTGATCTTCAGCTTCAAAATACCACAGCAGTTAAAGATTGTTATCCACATAGGCCCTGGGCCAGTGGCTGGCATTTGGAGTCCCTGGGAGGGGTTAAGTACAGGCAAATGCTGCAGTATGAAGTGCACATAGTTGCATGTAAGCTTACTCACTGGCTTGCTCTGGGAAAGTAGCAAGGAATCATCATTCCCTCAGTAAAGTCACATAAAGGCAAAAATCTTAAGAAATATAGGATTGCATTACATGGTAGAATTTTGTGGCCAATCAACTCCATTCACCCAGTCTTAAGTAACTGTTTATAGGATGCTCTATTAGATACTAGGAAAACCGATAAAGAATAAGCAGTGAGATTATGATTTGCCCTGAAGATATGCTTCAGTGAAAAAGGAAAAAGGTATTCTGAAACATTCAATAATATGCAAACATAATAGTAATATTTCATAAACAATTATTATGAAAAGGGACTATCATTTTTCCACAGTGATCACTATTAAGGCTCTAAATACTTACAGTTTTGGAACAGAACCAAAATAAATCCCTATCCTGATAGATTTTGCTAAAGACAAGACTAAATTTCCTTTGGAATTTGACTAAATTCCAATGTTTCCCTCCACTTATATTCGTAGTTTGTATGTTGTTTCCACTTGTTTTGGCAGCCTGTCTACCATCTTCATGTCAGTTCACCCTTTCTCCCATTTCCTTTCTGAAATTTTCATGCTTCTGTGAAGTGTTTCCAGCCCCTCTGGGTAACCCATCGTGCACAATGACTTTAAAGACCAACACATATTTAGTTTCCCACATTGTGCTGTATATGCTGTGGAAGGCAAGAATTGTTGATAGGAGCAAGAAGGATAAAGCCTGATTGAATGCTTTGGCGAATGCTTCCCAGCAGGTGTCTACTTCTCACAGCCTCAACTTTGGCATCCTGATTCCTAGAAGTGATTACTTTCTCCAAGTGCCATGATACACAGGCACCTGATTTTGTATAAAGAGATGCTTTGTTGATAACTTCAGTTATTAACAATCAAATGAAAACTGATTCTTGGGAGCTGAAAGGTTGGATAGAGATAGATCATACTCAGAGAAGGTAAATACTATGCTCATGGCCACTGAGCTTGTTAAGTAGAAAATTGATATAGCTTAATATGTTAATTATGAGCAACCTAGCCAATGGTAATTGAGTCAGATCTAATATCTAGGTTTTATAACACTCAATCAGGCTTTATCCTTCTTGCTCCATTAAACTTATCTTGCATCTGAGATTACTACCTCAAATATAAAATAATTCTTTCAATCATGTTACTTCATATTATCCATAGATCAGACAATGAGACCAAATTCTGAGATTAAGGAGCAAGAGAAGGCTAGATACAGTGGCTCACACCTGTGATCCCAGAACTTCGGGAGGGGAGGTGGAGGCGAGAGGATTGAGCCCAGGAGTTGGAGGCTCCAGTGAGCCGTGATCCTGTCACTGCACTCTAGGTTGGGCAGAGTGAGATCTCAACTTAAAAAAAAAAAGCCAGAAAGCAAGATACTTTTTTTTTTTTTACATAAATATGCACATGTTGTTCCACTTCAGTATATAAAAATTGAAAAAATATTGAAGTAAAAACAATTTTCCCATCTGACTTCACTTCCTAATTCTCAGAAAAACACACCGAGTCAAAAAAATATTTTGCAGCACCCTTGATGCTCTGATAGCTGTAGAAACACAAATGAATAAGACATGACCTGAAGTAGCTTTCTTGCAGAGGAAATACTGACATAGAAACAAATGAATCAGGACAGTCTGCAGTGTGGTGCTAAACTGTGTGGAATAGAATGGAGTTTAAGGGAAGGTAATCCAGGAAGACACACCGAACTTTGAAGAGGCCAAGAGAGAGAAACCATGAAGGAAGGATGAAACAGTGAGGAAACCATTGTGGTTGAAGCAGAGACCAGATCTGAGGGTGAGTGGGCAGTGATGTAGGGATTTGTTTCAGGTATGCCAGATTGAAGCGCCGGCACCAGAGTTCAGACTTGATGCATTATGGAATAGAGTACATATTCAAGTTCATCTATCCTTTAGATTGTCTTCTGTCATGATTTATTGAACCTATTTGAGAAAGCCGAGGTAGAAACAAGGGAGCTGACAAATGTATATGAAAACTTGTTTTCATTAGTCCTAAAAGGCAGATTTCTGAGCTCTTAATTCATGTCTTTATTCAATAGAATATTGCCTCTCCATCAACTCCATGAGGAAATTGCTTTTTTCTCACCCTTTGTTCTGATTTTACTTCAAACTGACTCTTTTCTCTCTCTTTCTCTCTCTCTCTATATATATACACACACACACACATATATAATATATATAATATATAAATTTTCAACTATAGTCATTAGCGATCACTCTTTTCCATATTTAGTAAAGCACAAACTTTGAGCATGGAATAAAGAGCACCACCAATGAAACTCAGTATCTTTCTGCTCTGCTCCATCTATCCTAAAATCTGGGCAATTTTTTGTTAATCATCTCCGCATGCTTTGTGTCTAAAACCGAAGCCAAAAGGTGTTACTACTTAAATCTCTAGTGAAGTGATATAAGTTAAATTAAACTTTTCCCTAATTAAACTAAATATAAACTATGTTTCTTTAACTTTTGCAAAAGAAAAAATAGTACAAAGGCAACCATGTTTAGCACAGAATACCAGAGACTTTTTTGTCTAGGAAAGTTCAGATAGTTCTAAGGAAATGTAGTATTGATAATTCTTATTTTGTTTCTTTAGCAATAGAATTAAAGTTCAGATTTTACCACCTTACCCAATAGTTTATTTCAATATTGATGTGTAAGAACAAGGACTGGAGGGAGGTACAGAGAACTCTGACAACTCAAGACAACAAATAAGCATGGAAATGCTAATCCAAGTTGAACCACTGACTCTCTACATTACTATAAGCAAATCATTTGATGCCCTATTCTTTTGGCCAGCCCTGTGGCAACAATGAATCAAAAGCAATACTATGTAATAAAAATCATGCTTCTATACATAAATTCTCTTACTTAAACATAATTTTTTAAATTCAGCATATTTTGTAAAATTTACTCAGACTTTCTCAATTTAGATTCCCTAGGGGAAAAAATACTTGTTTACATGTGTTCTTAGGGTCTTTAGAGGGGAAAACACACGTACATTTATGTATGTATAGACTCACACATACATCATAATTAACTGACATTTTTATTTTCCAGTTATATAAGTGTTTTTTGTACTAAAATCTATGAAAAAAATAAATATTTCAGTTTATACTAATAGTCTAGCTTTTCCTCTTTCTGGAGAGAACCTTTAGTAGTGAAACTGTATAATTATTGAAATGTATCTCCCCTTCAGAAGAAGAATGTGCTATAAAGATAGTTTGACTCGGCTGGGTGCGATGGCTCATGCCTATAATCCCAGCACCTTGAGAGGCCGAGGTGAGATGATTGCCTGAGCCCACAGGTTCAACACCAGCCTGGGCAACTTGGCGAGGCCTCATCTCTACAATAATAATAAAAAAAAAGTAGCCGGGCATGGTGGCACATGCCTGTAGTTCCAGCTACTTGGAAGGCTGAGTCAGAAGGATCACCTGAGCCCAGCAGGTCGAGGCTGCAGTGGCCGAGAGCATGCCACTGCATTCCAGCATGGGCGAATGAGTGAGACTCCCACTCAAAAAAAAAAAAAAAAGATAGTTTGATTCTTCTTGCTCTTTAATTGTAGGTCTCCTGCATAGCCCAAGGCTATAGAAAATGTGACGTTACTAAAAGCAAGGGTGAAGACAGCTAGAAAGGAGGAGCCGGAAAACAAATGCTGGGTCCTTCCCCTGCACAGAGCATATCTGAACAGGACTCTCAATGCTCCCACAGTGTGACTCTGGCAGAGACAAGGAGCAGAGTGACACCCTGCCAGCACACTAATGTTACTGTGTGTATTTATTCTCAGTGGAAAGGAAAATAGAAGCCTATTGAAAGCAGAATAAGGATCTTAGGTAGATTTACACTTTAGAACCAGTCATCATTCCTTGAAAGTGTAGGATACTGAAGTGCCAGGGTAAGGAGAAAATTGTCATGATTCATAATAATGAAATGAGAGAAATCTTGAGCAAAATGCCCAAATGGTAGTAGGATGCCCAAAGCATCAACATAGTAAAATGGCACATTGTCTGATTTAGGGACTGGAGGAAGTCCTTAAGCTCAGAAAGGAAACCCGAGCTTGATGTCAACTGGTGAAGTGGGAAAATCTACAATTTGGGATTTATAACATATATTAAGACATATGCTATCTTATTTGGCAGCATCTGGGTCAATAGTTATAGCTAAATAATGAGACTGTTATAATGTTAGAATAATAAAAATAATTTATTTTAAACTTTTATTCATCAAGAAAATTTATCCATCGTATCACTTATATGCCTCAGTGAACTATCTCCCTGAATTTTTATAAACTCTGGCTGAAGACCCAAAGCTCTTTTGGCCACTTCATTTTCTATTTTCTTATTAAGCACTGGTTAAGGATGATGACAGCAGTTATACATAGATTTAAAAAAAAAAAAACTATGTCAAATCTTGTCAGCAAAAAGCAAGGATTTTTTTGTTCTCTTGGACAAGCCTGTGACTTACCCAATGAATGTTATCAGCCCAAATTTAATGGTAAGGGTTAGTTCTGAGAAGACTCCCAAGGACAGCTAAGTATGCATTGAGACAAAATAAGGACTCCTCTTTTCAGTATAACAGTCAAGACCACCTCTGGATGAATTCCCCATTCTGAAGCTGTTACATTTCTGAAGGACAAGATGTTTTGATTGGGATTTACACTCTTTTTTATATTCCCTTTCCCCTACAGTTAGTAAGATTTATCAAATATTTCACTGACATATGCACATATGTGAAAAACACATTTAAAAAAAATAATCAGGCATATGATGATGAGTGTTTTTTTTTTTTAAAAGGGAAGAAAATTAGAAATACCAAAGTGGGAAAAATAAAATACACATAATGTTAAAATACCATATATATGGTGACTAAATTATATTGTAAGTTGGATAAAACTAATAAAATTTTATTGATTTCATCTCAATATCTTTCTAACTGGTAATCATTCATTAGGGCAATACCACTCCTTATCCTAGTGCATTCACTCAAATAAAAATGATCACCAAAAAGAATGGAAATAAAAGTGTGAAGGATGCACTAGGTTTCTGAGCCTTTGCCTGAATCTCTGTTTGCAAACAAAAACCCTGCATGATTTTCAATTTTGTAGTATTAGGAACAACAGGAGTCAAGCAAACACTCCCTCTAACCTTTCATCTTTCTACACTCCTAATGCAAATTTCCTGAAATGTAGATCTTACATATCAAGCTAGGAATGCTGCCAAGCAAAATCTGCAATGCTTTCACATGATTTTGTATTTTATTAGTTACTAAATCATGAGGATACATTTGAATATATTAATTGCACATATGTGCAGGGCATCAGTGATTTTTGTTTCAGATGACCAATACGGATTCACGCACTCTTAGCAATTATTCTTCCTCTAGAGAGTACGGAGCAAACAGGTGGGGAAGGAACCCCTGCAACAGGGTGCTAGACCAGAACTAGAGAATGCAGAGGTGAGAATGGAGTAGAGAAAAGGAAGGGAAGCTGAGACAGCATCAGAGGTATCAGTGCAAGGAGCCTAGGACATATAGGCATGGAATATGGAGGAAACTCAAGATAAAATCTTTTAGTGTTTCCACTTGAAATATCTATTTAAAAAGTCATTTAGAAGACAGCCAATTAGACTTGTGCCTAAATCATACACAAATGGTATACTTAGAGAAACAGAAGAAAGGCATAGATAAGTTATGCATTAATTAATTCGGTCAACTTTCTCCCAGATAAATGGTAGATTTTGACCAGAAATTTTACTAAAATTACATATCCAGCGGTTGAAGTGAGGAGGCTTGGTTTCTGGGTCTACATCACTCTGAAAGAGAAGGAATGTGATCTCTTTGAAAGAAACCCAAATTCCTGAGAAGTCTAAACAGCTCCTTGAGATTTACTAGGTTGGGTACTTGACCTATATGTCATTATGTAGTTTAACACCTAACATTCAGCAGCAAGGCTAATACGTTTTGAAAGATAATATAAATTACCGAAGTAATATGGAAGAGCAAAAATAATCTACAGTCAACTTTTGTCAAGGGGCCTGTTGTGCCCTTAGAGAGCAGACAAGTTGATTAGTGAAACAGACATTCCCAAATGCAAAACATCTACTGTAAATCAGAACAATCTCTTTATGCTATGCACAGTGCTATATTTTATTATTCTACTTTATCTATCCAATTCTCTATTATTCTCTACAGATTCCAGTCTATAATATCAAGGACCAGAACTCCTGAGAATTTGAAAACAATTTATAATAGAAAGGACATGACCTTGAAAATATTCATATAATTACAGGATCATATAATTTGAAAACAAAGAGCATTTATGTTGTGGTTAAATATTTAATAATGACTCTACCTTTGCCTGAAAAGAAAGCAAAATAAATAAACATTATCTTCTTTAGGGGTATGTGGTTCAGTTTATGTAGAGTGTTACAAGATAAACCGAGACACAATAAAACTTTAAAGAGTTATTTTTGTACAAATGGAGATTCATTAATTAGGCAGCCCCTAACTGGAAGTGGTTTGGGGACTCCACTGAGGGAATACAAATAGAAGGCTTTTCTATAAGATGAACAGAAGCAAAGCAAAGCAGACATTCAGCTGGTTACAATTACACAGTTACCTTATCATCTTGCTAGAAAGTTCCTAGCTATATAATTATTAGTAAGTTGGCAACTTCTAATTGGTTAGCCTTATGTTTAATTTTTCTTTAGTATAGGCATTTACAAGAAATAGCTCAAGTTACGTTTCACTTATGCTTACAAATCATGCAAAGTTAAGGTCACTTATAAGGCTGAACTATCTTGGACAGTTTAGGAATCCTTCAGGCATGATATCCATTTTAATTTATTTTAACGAAAGACTCATTAAATATAAATGACTATCCCAGATTCTTATAGTTTGAGGTTTTACATTTAGGTCTTTGATCCATTTAGAGTTTATTTTTATTTTTATTTTATTTTATTTAATTTTTGAGTTGGAGTCTCACTCTGTCGCCCAGACTGGAGTGCAGTGGCCGCTCCTGGCCACCGCAGCCTCAATCTGTAGGGCTCTGGCGATCCTTCTACCTCAGCCTTCCAAGTAGCCGGAACTATAGGTACGCGCTATCACGCCCGGCTAATTTTTTGATTTATTGTAGAGATGAGGTCTCGCTAAGTTGCCCAGGCGGGTCTTGAATCCGCGGGCTCAGGCAATCCACTCACCTTAGCCTCCCAAAGCACAGGATTACAGGCTGAGCCACCGAGCCGGGCTTAGAGTTTATTTTTATGTATGGTATTTATTTTTATGTATGGTAGGGGTCCTGTTTCATTCTTCTGCATGTGGTCAACCAGTTTTCCCAGCATCGTTTGCTAAATAAGGTCTCCTCTCTTCAGTGGTTATTACTGATAGCTTTTTCAAAGATGAGTTGGCTGAGAGATTGAGTTTTTGCTTCCATAATCTCTATCCTGTTCCACTGGTCTATGTGACTGTTCTTGTACCAATACCATGCTGTTTTGAAGCCCTGTAGTAAAGTTTAAAGTCTGGAAGTGTGAAACCTCTCACTTTGTTTCTTTTACTGAAGATTATTTTGGTTATTCATGCTCTTTTTTCTTTCCATATGAATTTCTATACTGTTGTTTCCAGGTCTGAGAAGAATGATTCTGGTAATTTTATGGGTATTGCGTTGAAAATGCAGGAGACAGTCTTATATGCATTGGAATAGGCAACCAATTCTTGCTCATAACCCCAAAAGCATATGCCATGAAAGATAAGATAGACAAGTAGAACCTCATCAAATGAAAAGCTTTTGCATAGCAAAAGAAGGCATCAAGAGAGGAGGGAGACAACACAGAATGATCTGCCAACTGTATATCTGACAAAGGCCTAACAACCAGGATTTACAAGGAACTCAAACGAGTCGAAAGGAAAACAACAACAACAACAACAAAACAGCCTTATTAAAAAGTGATCAAAGATATGAATAGATACTTCTCAAAAGGTGACATACGAACAGCCAACAGACACACGAAAAAATGCTCAGTCTCACTAAACATCCGAAAAATGAAAATCAAAACCACATTGAGATGCCACTTAACTCCAGAAAAACTTATATGTGGTCTTAAATTCTTAGGAACATATCTATGATGCTTTGCCCCAAGATGCAAACACCTGCTTACAAATGGGTAAATGACAAAAAGCTAAACTGGTATTTACACTACAGACACAATTTTCATTTCAGTGATCTCCTCAGGAAATAATAAGACACAGTGAACTGGACGAAGTTTCACAAGGCAATGAAATGCACAAAGGCTAAATAAAATGAAAAGACATCCAGAAAGACTTGAAAAATCCTGGCAACAAACTAGGTCATCTCAAAAAGATCTAGCATTCTCATCGGCTATTAGAACTCAAATCAACAGTGTGACCTGGCTTACCACAAACAGGTTGTGTTAATGGAATTAGAGTGTGCAAAGGAGAAACACGAATCTTGTCATGCCCTGATTCTGTCAGGAAACATCTAGCATATTCAGTTCAACGTCTGGATTTCCATTTCAAGTGGTGTATTGGTATCTAAAAGGCAAAGTAGAGTACCCCCATGATGGGAACGGCACTGAACACACATCATAGAGGATGAGAAAGAAAGGGAGTAGCTGCTCAGTCTGAAAAGAAGCAGGACTAAGGACAACAGAACAGCTGCCGGGTGGGATCCTGTGCCTTCCTTGATCTCCACTCCCACAAATATGAAGTGATCACCCACAGCACTCATGGTGTCAATGTCCTGCTTTCTCACCCTCCAGTCTTCCTCCTCTGTTCCCCACTATAAATCGGCACTCTTGCATTATGGCACTCCTTATATTTTCCTGACACACTGCCATGTCTCCACGCTATTTGCTACTCTTCCTCTTCTCAAAGTACCCGTTTATTTCAACTTTCCTTTTTCATGAGATAACTCCTTCTCATCTTTAAGACTTAACTCAAACTTACCTACTGTAGAAAACATTTTGTGACATCTTCCTCTCTTTTCCACCTCTCTGCATCATCCAAAGTCCCCTTCTCTGGAATCCCACGGCAGCTGTGCCTATTCGATAGCATATACTTCATTAAAATGATCTTTGTATGACTGTCTCCTGCAGCAGGTGAACTGGTAAGCAGAGATCCTATCTAACTGCAAGTAGCTGTGCCTAGGCATCTGCTGAACTGAGCTGAATGTCCATCATGTTAAAAGGTAGAGAAGGTTCATCAGTCACAAATGTATACTGAGCTCCTACTACATGCCACACAGTGAAGCTCAGTGAGCTAATATCAGAAGGAAAGAACAAGTGAATAGAAACTCATCTCAACAATGGAACAACTTTTTAATAACTAGATCTGCTAAAAGATGGCATGAAATATCTGGCAAGGAAGTTTGTTCATCACCGAAAAGTCCCAGGAGAACTATATAAAAATGATTTCATGATTAGGTGATTAGGTACTTAGATTTCTTCTGACACTAAGATTCTATAGCCTCAGCCCCTTCTTCCTCTTGTCAAAGGTGAGGGAGCACTACTTGCATCTTTTTAAATGACGTATCCATAGCTATGCAGTTCTACATTTAATTAAAACTAAAACTATTCAAAGAAAGCTTTTGATGCAAAGTAGCAGGATACAGCCAGATACAAACTGAAAAAAGAGTTTAGAATAATGTTTCCACTAGTTAGCTTCTCTTGTTATTCTTATACTAGTGTACATTACTTGTATACTTATACTAGTGAGTTAACATACATCACAGAGGATGGGAAAGAAAGGACTTCTAATTCCCTTAACTAAGGAAGTAAAAGCAGTTCCTGGACAGTCCCTGTGTAGGTGAGTGTGTGTGCACAGGGTATGTGTGCAGGTGTGTACTGTGTACCTGTCTAGGTGAGTCATATTATCAAAAATAACTGAAGAAGAGGCACTGGACGCTTACAGTGTACCCTTGTATTTTCGTGAAACAGCGGCCACGTTTATGAACAAATAAACAAATACATTTTGTACTAAATAACACTAAATTGAATAATTGTTAGCATTTAATAACTTGTAGGGAAGCAAGAAAACTGGCCAATGTTCAAATAAGTTCCCGATACTGAGTCTAAAGCGATGGATTTAAAAATCCTCACAGACACAGCAATATACAGGCAATATGTGGGCCACACAGCTGAGTAGTTTTGAGCACACACTCTGTGCCCACACTTCTGGGCTCCAACCAGCCTCATTGATCCACATTTGTGTGTCCCTGGTCAATTTATTTAATTTCAATGTGTCTAAATTTCCATATCTGTAAAAGAGGGATATTATTACTTACCTAGTAAAACTATGAGGAAGACTAAATGAGATCAACCCTGTAGAGCACTAAAAACAGTATTGGAACATTGTAAGTATTCACAAATATTGGTTTCCATTATTATACCAGGACACATTTTCATACCAAGTGGTTCCCTTAGTATCAGTGTAAAATAAAACATTATTACTCACTAGTTAGTTTTTATTTTCAGGGCTGGGTTCAAAGGTTATAGAATCATAATCTTTAGAGAAATAATAAATTATATTCCTTCCCGCCAAACTTTTCACTCCCAGAGTTTAAGACAATTCAATGAATTAATAATGACAAAGAGTTTAGAATAATGTTTCCACTAGTTAGCTTCTATTGTTAGTCTCAAACTTATTATTACTCCCTATTATCAAACATATAAGATAAACATATTTAATATTGTGCATAAAGCCAGTCTCTTAGGCATCTGTCAACAATTAAGCCTGAGTGCAATGATGGTTTCTGAAAATGAACTGTTTTCAAGTGGAAAAACTAGTGACTCCCAGAACCATAAGGAGTAAGAAGGCTCAAATAGTAAAAAGTAGCCTATTTTGTTTCATTTCTGTCATATATTTGTTATAAATAATTGACAAATACAAATTATATATTTATGATATGCAACATGATGTTTTGGTATATGTGTATATTGTGGAAAGGCTAAATCAAGCTAAAGTATCTATTACCTCACATATGTATTATGTTGTGTGTGTGGTAAGAACATTTAAATCTACTTTTAGCAGTTTTCAAGTGAACAATACAATGTTATTAACCACAATCACCATGTTGTACAATATTTAATTTTTCTTGTCTAACTGAAATTTTACATAGTTTGACTTTAGATTATAAAGGGGGAACTGTGAAAGAAGTTAATAAAAATTAAGACAGGTAAGTTACAGAGGTGGTAGAATTTTCTCCTGAAGAGAGTTGATATGTATTAGGCTGAATAAGTGGCCATTTCTCACACAGACAGAAAAATTGTAGTAGATATAGGCAGAATAATATTTTTAAAGCTGTCCATACCCTCTTAGCCAAAGTCATGAATATGTTAGGTTATGAGGCAAAAAGGGAATTAAAATTACAGATAGAATTAAGATTACTACTAAAGTAGCCTTAACATAGGGAATTTATCCTGGAGTTTCCAGTTTGGACCAATAATCATAAGGGTTCTTAAAGGTGGAGGAAGAAGGCAGAAGAGTACCAGAAACATGGCAACGTGAGAAGAATGAGACTGACTATTGTTGCCTTTGGAGACAGAAAAAGAAACCATGAACCAAGGAATGAGGAAAGCTTGTAGAAGCTAGAACAGACAAGGATATGGATTCTCCCTTAGAAGTTGCAGAAAGGTTTGCAGCTCTTCTAACACCTGTATTTTAGGCTGGTAAGAACTGTGGCAGACTTACGACCACATGAACTATAAGAATATAAATTTGTGTGGTATTAAGCCACTAAATTTGTGGTGATTTGTTACCACAGCGACAGAAAACTAACACAGTCAGTATCTGTGCACATTGCTTTTAATTACCTAAAATTCAATTACACCTATATGTAAGATCTAAATAAATTATTCCATTTGTTTAAATGAATTCTTACTAAAATTTGTTTGAAGTCTAATCACTCGTAAGTAATTTTTAAGTAAAATTCATATTAAATAAATTACAAAATTTGATAAATACATAAAGGAAGATTTTATAAATAGTTTTAAAATCTGATTTACTGCAAAATGTATGGTCTAAGAAGGAAAAGAAAATTCTAGATGCAAATGCTTTAATTTCAACTGAGATTTTAAGTTCAATAAAGACAATGCCTATGTCTTCCTTCTCATTTTATGTTGGTACTTGGTGCCTACAAGTTAAGAATTTATACAAAAAATGAATTCATGTATAATTAATTAATTAAGGTTCATCTTGACATAGCCTATGAAAGGGAGCTTGCTATCAAAAGTGAAAGGTGTGCTTTGAACATTCTCTTTTTTAATGTGCCTTTTCTTTTAAATAAATTGTAATTACTTTAGAACATTAAACTACATAAGTGAGAAGCCATTTTCCCTTAAAGCGAATAACTCCCTACTCATTAAAAATAATTTGGTTAATATTTATGATAATAAAAGCAAGTAGTTTTCTAGTCAAGGTTTTTTTCAGCACCACACATGAAGATATTTTTATTTTATTTTATTATATTATTAGGTACAATAAGGGTTAACTATACAAGTAGGTTGCATGCAGGTGAAGTTTGGCCTCCAACTGTCCCTCACTTCCCCTGACTAAGGACCAGGTACTTTTTGTGTTGTTACGTGCCTCCCCCTTTTTCCCCTGATGGTATATAAGGGGTTCAAAAAAAAAAAGAACTTATTTATTAAAAAACTATGTATTTATTCTTACATGCTTAAACTTCAGTCAACTTCAAAGTACTCTTTGATGCAACACACCTATTGAAACACATTTTCCACTGCTCCAGTTTTTGAACTCATCAATTTTGATGCCTTTTAGTGCTTCTATCATTTAAAATTTTACCTCTTCCACATTGGCAAAACATTTCCCTTTGAGGACTTTTGTCATCTGGGAATCAAAAATATGTCACTTGGAGCGAGACTGGGTGAATAGGGAGGGTGGGGTATGGGGGTCATGATGTTTTTGGTCAAAAACTGCTGAGTACTCAGTGCAGTGTGGGGAGGTGTGTTGGTTGTCATGGTGGAAGAACCAGTCGCCTATTTACAACTCGGGATGTTTTTTCTGCAAATCATGACACAATTTTCTAAAAATTTCCAGATAAGAATTTTGGTTGACTATTTCATCTGGAAGAATAAATTCTGATTGTATTACAAGGGACTGCTCTCCAGAAGATAATTCTGGTTTTTTTCTGGGTTTCCCCCTCATATAAATAGGTCATATGTGTTTTGTTAAATTACATTCTAGAGGACTAACATCATGTTGGCAAAATCAATGATAAAATGGATAATCTATAAAGTCTGTCTGTCAGATTCTTACATTTTTAGGAAAAGGATTTTGAGATTCCCTGGATCCAGGGAAATGCTTGTATACTGAGCTAAAAAAAGAGAGGGAAAGAGAAGACGCGGGGAGTGCATCCATATGCTGTCATCATTTCAACATACTGGGGATCCTCTTTGTCTAAGCCACCAGATGTATATGCTCAACTTGCCTCCTACCCGAAGGTCATTGGTAATCTGAGATCCAACACAGCCAGAGAAAGGGAGCCCAGTGTAATTGTTCTTTGGTCAGTATTGTATAAGACTTGTTCTTAATCCTTGATGATCTATCAGTGGTTAAATTACTGCTCTTGCATCCATAACTGGTTCATTAGATTCATTCTCCATCTGCATTGACCTTCAACTGTACACTATACCTCTGCCTTGTCTGTGTTTCCCCAGTTTGAACCTCCTCCCAGGCGGCCTGCCACTTGGTTTCTTAGAATCCCTGTCTTGAGCCAAATCCCAATAGGACTGTTTCCTTTCACTTGCTCTTTTTTTCTTCAATTTGTAGCAGTGAAGGATGGGAATTATGCAGGGAAATGCAGGCTAAACTGCTAAATCTAGATGAAATATGCTGGTCTGTGGGGACCTTGAGCTGAATTAATGAAAACTGAGGTTCTTAGTCTTCCAAACTGATTCTGGAAGCTCAACTCCAGCAGAGGCGAACTTGAGGCTGTCCAAATGCAGCAGATGGCAGAGCTTTCTCCAGGTGCACCACTTGCTGTCACCGCCTTAGGCAAAACCATGAAGAAAGCAGAAAAGATTGGAATCTTTCGATTTCACCTTTGCATTTAATTTGGTTCCCAAAGCTCCTTTGACTGCACAAAACAAAACCCACCATAGAACTTGTCAGACTCCCCTTCCTTTTCTCTGTGTATCAGTCAAAATTCTTTCTCTCAAAGAATGACAGATTTCTAGTAAGACTTAATCAGATTAATATAATTAATACTGAATTGTTCAGTATGCAAAACTTTCCTATGGCATTTTGCTTCTTATAATTTTCCTCTTAATCTCAGTGATTTAATGGAATTTGAAATTTGTAAAATACATGAGAGAGCATTTTGACCAGGGAGCTATTTTTCTTTTAGCTGATTTTTCAAAATAAATTACGTTAACTAATTTAGTTACCTCATTAGCAATCACCCTCCATCACTTCTTGCAAGTATTCTATAAGTAACTATATTCTACCTAACTACACAACAAACAGTCCTCAATTTGGAAAAGAATGTAAATTTGAGTTTGCCAAGATAAAGAATGAAGCAACTTCACTAATCCTTTGCTTGGATGATAAGCAAACAATGATGCAGAGTAATTAGGGAACACAGAAAATCAACATAATGACAATTAGAGCATAAACGCTCATCTTAAGAACTGGAGGATGCCTAGTGGGCTACATCTTTTCCAAGCTTCACTAGATGAATGGTCAGCACAGAGCACTGAGCTCTTTGGGGATGTCTAGGCAAGTCCTTCGCTTCTTTGTCTGTTTCCTTATAACTACAATGCTCAAGAATCAACTGCAATCTGTGCAAAAAAAATCTTCTATTTTTTTTAAAGGAAGGCTATACTTTTTAGTAATTTATAACTTTTTGTAACTCACAGAAAACAAATCAAATCCCAAGAGTAATTTTTATATAAAATTGGTATTTTGGGCAAGTCTAATATTCATACACTCATCTCAGGTGCTGAGTTTACTAATGCGCTGACCCACTCACTGATGACTGAATTAGTTAAACAACTCCTATCCTGTTGCATAGATTCTCCTTTTCTTTTCCTTTTGCCTGATTTTTTTTTTAGGTTTCTATATTGGTTTGGGACATTTTATGATAATAGCTTCTCACAAATACAACTATCCTAGTGAGATAGATCAATAATATTTGTTTCTATCACTGTAATGAAAGGTAAATACATATATATTCATATACATGTATATCTTATGAACCTAATATTTCAGTCGAATACTGTCTTAATACTAAGGATAATGGTATGTGCTATCTGTCCACCTATGCTGCTAGTATTCAGAACTTCTAGTCTTATAGCAGAGATGAACAGGCTATTCATGGAAAACAATAAAGATTATTTCCTGTTAATCTTTCCCTTGCAGAAATATTTCATTGTCTACAGAATTACTTTGGTTAAACTCTATAGTTATATTGTCTGTTTATAATGCATAATGAGCAGCTTCTTCCCATCTACATCTTTTTTTTTTAATTTTAAAAATGTGGGGTACAATTCAGGGTTAGGTACACAAATGGTCATTTGTTGATGAGGCGCATCTCACATTTTTCTTTAAACAAACACTAGAGGTGGAAGATATGTGGATAATTACAAAATCCCATCTTGCAACCAAAGGAAGTATTGCTGTCAGATAGTATATTACTTGTTTCCAGCTGCATAACAAATTACTCCAAAACTTAGCAATTTAAAACAATGCATATTTAATATCTCACATGATTTGAGATTTGGGAATCTAGTAGCAGTTTAGCTGGGTGGTTCTGGCTCAGGATCACTCATGAGGCTGCAGTCAAGCTGTCAGTTGGGCTGCAGTCATCTAGTGGCTAGACTGGGGAGGAAGGATCCGCTTCTTTTTTTTGCCTTTTCAAGTTTTTATTATGGAACATATTAAGCTTACACAAATACAGAGAAGAGTATAATTAATGTCCATCACTCAGCTTCAACAATTAAGGACATTTTGCCATTCTTGTTTCATATATTCTATTTCCCCAATTCTGTTTATTTTACTTGGTTGTTTTAAGAAAAATTCCAGATAGCATATGATTTTGCCTGTACATACTGCAGTATGTACCTCTAAGCGATAAAGCCTTTTTTTATTTTTATTTTTATTTATTTTTTATTATCAATAGCCACACACACACAAAATGAAATACCTCGGCATCTCCCTAACCAGAGAAGTGAAAGACCTTTACAATGAGAACTACAAAACACTGCTCAAAGAAATCCAAGAAGACACAAACAAATGGAAAAATATTCCATGCTCATGGATAGGAAGAATCAACATTATTATCATGTCCATCCTACCAAAGGCAATCTACAGATTCAACCCAATACTCATTAATTTACCAGCATCATTCTTCTCAGACCTGGAAATGGCAATACAGAAATTCATATGGAAACATAAACGACCACAAATAGCCAAAACAATCCTCAGCAAAAGAAACAAAGCAAGAGGTATCACACTTACAGACTTCAAACTTTACTATAAGGCTACAGTAATCAAAACAGTCTGGTATTGGCACAAGAACAGGCACATACCTTATGGAACAGGATAGAGATTTGGGAAGAAAAGTCTCAATTTCTCAACCAACTCATCTTTGACAAAGTAAGATCCACTTCTAAATTCATTTGTATGGCTGTTGACAGGAGATTTCACTTCCTCACGACACAGGGCTCTCCACAGCGCCACGCACAGCATCCTAGCTGGCTTTTCCCAGAGTGAGTAATCCATGAGAGTAGGAGAGAGTTACCAAAATAGATGATGCAGTGTCTTTTGCAACCAAATCTTGAAAGAGATACAATCATTTATACCATATTCTGTGAGTCACATGTTGTTACTAATTTCCTAATTTTTAATAGGATAGGTTTTTTAAAAAAATTACTGAGCTGTAAAAATTCTTTATGTGTTCTAGATACAAGATCCTTATCAGATATATGATTTGCAAATTGAAGTATAAAAATCTGTAATGTTGATTAAAGTCCAATTTATCTCTTTTTTTGGTCTTTGTTATTGTTTTTGGTGTCATATCTAAAAATTATTTGCTAAATCCAATGTCATGAAGATTTACCCCTATTTTCTTCTAAGAGTTTTATATTTTTAGCTTTTATATTAGAGACTGTTGGTATTATAATCAGGCTGCATCTATTCAAATGTAAACATTGGTAGATCTAGATAACCCAGTGCAGGCCTTCTTCATTTAAATCACTGCAGAAATTTACTGGTGTCATATCTAAGAATTATTTGCCAAATCCAGTATCACAAAGACTTACCTGTTTTCTTCTAAAACCTTTTTAGTTTTAACTTTTACATGTAGGTCTTTGATCTATTTCAAGTTATTTGATCAGAGCTTTCAGTGGATAACAAGTAGAAATGATGTTTAATTTTGTCATAAGTTAACACACTAAATCATTTAAATAATTGCATTAAGTAATAGTCAGTTGAATTTAATAAGCTGTAGTGGGAGATAAAACTAGTTCCTGACCACAAATGTTCCAAGAAAAATTGTGATCCATTGATAATTAAGATGAACAAATTGGTATGATGTCACTAAATAATACTTTTGAAATTTAAGAAAAAAATTCCCCAAAGGATTTGTCAGAAATGGGATTGACTTATAATTTGGAAATATATAATAATCATATACCTATCTGCTAGGATATTATTATTAGCATTATAAATTGTGTTTGCTAGTAATAAGACAGTATCAACATAAATCTAAAAATCTTATACTTTTCATTATTTTCATCAAAGTATCTGGTTCCCATTATGTGTCCAATAATTCTGACCAGTACTGTCCCACCCACTTACTCTATTCCAGTCACATTGGCTACTTGTCTATTCCAGGAGCCCTCCTGCCTTTTTATGGGATGTCCTATCTCTCAGGAATCCCTTTCCCTTACAGATTCACATGGTGGATTGCCTCACTTCCTTTAAGCCTTTGCTGGAATATTACCTTCTCAAGTAGATGTAAATGTATTTAAAATCATACTTAAACTTTCAAACTGCCTCCATATTGCTTGCCACTGCTGATAGCAGTCTTTCGTGGTAAAAGTACAATGTATCCTAGTATGATTCTACCAGTAAGTAATGTTCAAAATTCAACTTTTTGAAAAGTTATAAGGTCATGAGAAATTCAAGTAATAACTATCTGGTGCTCCAAATTCTATGTGACACCTTTAAGTGAAGTTTAAATAAGAAATATAGTTTTCTGTGTGTCTGACTGTAGGTATGTATGCATGCATGAATAGAAATAGTAACACATGGTGTATTTAAAATAATGTGTATCTTAAATTATTTGTTAAATATGCATAAATATTGGTTCCCCTCTCATTATACATTTCATCTGCTTTCTAGACTTTAACGAATATATTTTCTAACCCATAAATAAATTTAGCTCCTGCTGACTTTTAAGAAAAAAAAGTTGAAACAAAATCTAACTGCCAAAACAGTGGGAGATTTTTCTCCTCTCATGTAATGCAGGTGATTATCTTCTTGTTCATGCAGGTGATACAGAGGACTGTGACAATAGGCATGTTCCGATTGGGAGTTGTGGGCAAGGGACACCTTTGTGATCCAATAGCACTGCAAGCTGCTTCTATCAGAAAGAGCCTTAATAAGTAGGTGGACTTATACAATGCTATTTAATTTAGAACTTGCTTCAAGAGTTCTTGAATTTTTATTTACAATTCAATTTCACAAATAGGAAGTGTGTGTGTATGTGTGTGTGTATGTGTGTGTTTGTGTAAGCCAGTGTGCATTGTTTCACTGCAATTCTTATTCTGATAATTTTAGGATGTCATGGTTACTTTGAACCTAGGGCGTGTTAGTATTCTGAAAGTAAGAATAGTTTGCGTGGGTTTTATGTGGGGGAAGAGATATGTCGTGTGTTCCATGAAGGATGTCTAGCAGATTAGTATATGAACCATAGAATATATTTTTGTCTTTTAAAAGAGGCCTTAAGGTCTCCTTAAACATTCTTTTGTGTAAAGAAATATTTCTTTGTACAAAAACCATTTTGAAACTGCACTTGTTTTAACTATCTTTTTTGGGTTATTTAGTACTAATTATTTTTGGTGGCTCATTATCCCACATTACTGTAACCCAGACAGTTTTCAGAGATACTACTGTGATAGTACTTAGCAGGGGTAGCACAAAGCTATCTCTTACTCTCGCTTTAAGTATTTTGTCTGTGTGACTCCTTATTTGCCCAAATATCAGCAATATTGGCATTAAATTCTATTCTTCATGGAGCTTCAGCCCTTGGAAATGGAATGCCTGCTCCTACTCTGAAAGACCGTTCCCCCATACTCTTAGCCTGTTGTTGAACAGTCCTTTACTTAAGGACCTGACGTGGTAAAGAGTGATTTTCTTTTCTTTCTTTTGGACTTCTGGACATGTTCACAATTATTTAGGAAACAAAAAGGCCTTTACCTCTGGTTCTTTATTATTCTTGTGTGTTGCTGTTATTTTGCATTTGGTGACCATATTCTTGTTGCAAATATCTAGTTTTTAAAATATGGCATGTTTTATGAGTTAGATATGTACAGGAGAGTGTAAGTTAAAAGACTATTGCAGTTTTTTTATTAAAAATTAGAAGCATGCTTACATTTGCCTTTTATTTAATTTGTATAAATTTAAGGGGTACAATGCAGTTTTGTTACACAGACATATTACATAGTGGTAAGGACTGGGCTTTTAAGTGTAACTAACCATCACCCAAATAGTGTACATTGGGTAACTTCTCACCCTTCATCCTTCTTCCACTTTTCCACTCTTCCAAGTCTTCAATAACTACTATTCTAAACTCTATGTCTATGTCTATACATTATTAAGCTTCCACTTATAAGTGAGATCATGTGGCATTTGATTTTCTGAGTTGTGTTACTTAAGGTAAAGTTTTCCTGTTCCAATCCTGCAAATGACATGATTGCATTCTTTTTTATGTATATGATAGAGAGATAGATAGGTGGATAGACACACACATACACACACAGGCGCGCACACACACACACACACACACACACACACACATATAGAGAGAGAGATGTTCCAGGGGTGGCAAAAATGTATATATCTTTTAAGAGATGCTATCTATGTATTTCTTTTTGAAGTTGAATTGAATTACAGTAGCAATGTGTAGTATGACGTTCACTTAAAAGATGGCGTTAATCAAATGAATGCTAGTGTCACCATGCGACAGGCAGGACAGTGAAAGAAAATGGCAGAAGCATGGTTGTCGCTTGAAGAGCACAAGACCATTTTGAAGTGGTATTTGAAATTTGAGAACACTGTGGAAGTACAATGACTATGGAGGCATGAGTATGCAACAGAACCTCCAACATGCCTAACAATTGCATGCATTATGAAAAGTTTGAGACTCATGTTACTATGTGTATGACGTGAACAAGGGAAGAACTAAGAATGCCTCATACAGCAACAAGTCCTACTCCTTCCGCTATGGTGTTGGAACAGTTTACTTGGTTGCCATAGAAGTCTACCAAGCAATGTGCATGTGACACAGGAGTTGGCAGAACAAGCACATGCTACATTCTTAAAATAGTAAAATGGAAAGTTCTCATTCCAAGATTATTACATGCACTAAATGAAGATGACCCTGATGGAAAGGTACAGTATTGTGAGTGGTTCCAAAACATGGTACAAGAGGATGAGGAATTTGTAGGGAACATGATTTTGTCTGATGAAGCACAGTTTAAATTGAAAGGAACAGTGAGGTTCAGTTTTCCTCACGTTCTCCTGACTTAATAATCCTTGACTTCCAACTATGGGGGACCTTAAAGAAATTGGTGTACTGTAGAAAACCAGCTACACTGGTAGTGTTTTTGGGAGGAAAATGAAACGGCATGAGTGGTGATACAAGTCAACATTGCTCAAACAGTGGTTCACTGGAATCAGAAATGTCTGGACACTGATAGTAACCACTTTGAGCACCTCTTGTAATTGCAGAAGTCAATCATGACCTGTATTCATTTTTTTGTTATTGGGATAGATTATTACAGTTTTAGCACAGATTTTTCCTTTCTTAAAATATGTATACACTTTTTTGGCACCCTTTGTATATACATATGACATTTTCTTCATCTAGTCACCTGTTGGTGGACACTTAGGTTAACTCTATAATCTTTGATCTTGTAATAGTGGTGCACTAAACATAAGAGAGCAGGTATCTTTTTGATATAATGATTTCTTTTGGGTAGATACCCAATAGTAGGATTGGTGGATTGAATGGTAGTTCTATTTTTAAGTAAACAACGACAAGAAAAGCCTTTAACTATCTCTTCCCCTCAAAACAAACAAACAAAAAAAGTATTCTTTAAACCTGGGTGCAGTTGTAAACACTAGTGCTGTGTGTCTACTTGCTGGCCCAAAGAAACAATAATCCTCCTGGAAGCAGTCATCTTCAGAGGCAATGGTTAAGTGGATAGAAACATGCAGAATAGCACTGAAGTGGAAGTGGTAGACATAGGTTTCAGTCGTCAGTGCTTCTGGGTAGTTATGTAACTATATTTAGGTCACTTAAATGTTCTGTGTTTCTTCTTCCATGAAACAGGGATAATAACACTTCACTTAGTGACATATATGAAAGTATATTATAAAATGAAAATCCTCAAACATCCAAAAAGTTTTATTTTTTAACATTAGATTAAGAAGAAAGATAGCACTGGCAGCTACTAATTTTTATGTGGCCAATATCTCTTGTCTTGGGTATTTTAGATATATCAAGTAATGTGTTTTTGTAGTAATTTCAAGTGACTGTATTTAGGTTAAAGCAAAGTAACAAAGAGTTTTCTTTCTAGGAAAGACTACATGGTCTTTAGAAAATAAAATGTTGACTGCATTTTGATCAAGGTAGGGAAATGCATAGTAGGTAAAATCTAAAATAATAGGTAAAACAAATGATCTGGTCTCCCTATAGCTTAACATATCACAAACACTTGAGTGCCTATATCTTAATTACATCAATAATTGAAGCGTGTTTACCATTTTTAGATATTATTAAGATACCTCTAAGTAATTTGCTATTCTTCTCACAGTGAATATTTTTAATAAAGCAGATAAATTATTATTTTATATCAAATTTACTAATGCAAAATAATTTCTTTAACTATGAAGAATGATAAAAATTAAGAATATCATCTCAATATTTTAGTTCTCATTCATTTTATTTTATTTTAATAGCTTTTGGGGTAAAAGTGGTTTTTGTTATATGATGAATTATATAGTGGTGAAGTCAGCCATTTTGTAAATTGCAACAAACATGTCAGTTAAGTTTATTCATATTATTTCATCTTATTATCCTGGACTTTAAAGTACTAATGACTATTTTGAACCAAAAATTTGATTTATTTACAAAATAAATTCATTATATTAATTATATCATTTACTCAAGTATTTTTAATTATAATGAATATAGACAATTGTCATTTAAAACTTTATTTTCTACCACTATTACTAAAATTTTTCTGAGATTTACATTCTTTTTCACTGATTCTGTCAAATAAAACATACTAGCTGTTGGTTATAATTTACCTTCAATATGAACTTCACATTTTTTTTTCTTTTTCTTTTTTTGAGTTGGAGTCTCACTCTGTCGTCCAGACTAGAGTGCAGTGGCTGCTCCCGGCCATTGCAGGCTTGACCTGCTGGGCTCCGGTGATCCTACTGCCTCAGCCTTCCAAGTAGCTGGAACTACAGGCACGCGCTACCACATCTGGCTGATTTTTTGATTTATTGTAGAGATGAAGTCTTGTCAAGTTGCCCAGGCAGGTCTCCAATCCACAGGCTCAGGCAATCCACTCACCTCAGCCTCCCAAAGTGCGGGATTACGGGTTGAGCCACCGTGAGGTGGTATCACACTGTGGTTTTAATTTACATTTCTCTGATGATGAGTGACATTGAGTATCATTTCATATGTTGGGCCATTTGTGTTTTGGGGCCATTTGTATATGTTCTTTTGAGAGATGTCTCTTCATGTCATTTGCCTACTTTTTTATTATTTGATTATTATTATTTATTTGATTATTATCTTTTTTCTTTGAGTTTTTTGCAGATTTGGGGTATTAGTCCTCTGTCAGATGTATACTTTGTAAATATCTTCTCCCATTCTGTAGCTTGCCTATTTGCTCTGTGATTTATTTATTTATTTTTGCTGTACAGAAGCCTATTCATTTAATTAAGTCCCACTTATTTATTTTTATTTTTGTTTCATTTGCTTTTAGGAGTTTAGCCATAAATTATTTGCCTAGGTCAACCTCCAGAATAGTTTTTCCTCAAAGATTTTTATGGCTTCAGTTCTGAAAATTAAGTTTTTAATGCAACTTGAGATAATTTTTGCATATGTAGAGAGATAGGGATCAAGTTTCATTTTTCTGCATGCAGCATCCAATTTTCCCAGCACCATTTGTTGAACAGGGTGTCCTTTCCCCAGTGTACACTTTTGCCCACTTTGTCAAGGATTAGTTGGTTATAGGTATTTGGGTTTATTACTGGATTTTCTGTGTTGTTCCATTGGTCCATGTGTCTGCTCTTGTTCCAGTACCATGCTGCTTTGGTTATTACAGCCTTGTAGTAGAATTTGAAGTCAGGTAATGTGCCTCGAGGTTTGTTCTTTTTGCTTAGGATTGCTTTGACTGCTCTGATTTTTTTTTTTTGGTTACATATGAATTTTAGGATTGCTTTTCCTAAGTCTGTGAAAAATGACATCGGTAGCCTCATAGGCATTACATTGAATCTGTAGATTACTTTGGGTAATATGGTCATTTTAACAATGTTGATTCTACCAATCCATGAGCATGAAATGTTTCTCCATTTGTCTGTGTCCTCTAATAATTTCCTTCATCAGAGTTTTGTGATTCTCCTTGTAGAGATCTTTTGCCTCTTGTTAAATATACTCCTAGGTATTTTAGCCTTTTGGTTCCTATTGTAAAAGGAATTGAGTTATTTACTTGATTTTCAACTTGGTTGCTATTGGTGTATAGCAGTGCCACTGATTTTTGTGTATGGATTTTGTATCCTGATACTTAACCAAATAGATTTATCAAGTCCAGGAGTTTTTTGGAGGAGTCTTTAGAATTCTCTAGGTATAAGATCATATCATCAGAATACAGAGATAGTTTGATTTCTTCTTTTCCAATTTGGATACCCTTTATTTCTTTTTCTTGCCTGATAGCTCTGGCTAGGACTTCTGGTACTATGTGGACACCTTGCCTTTTTCTAGTTTTGAGGGAAAATGTGTTAAATTTTTCTCCACTTAGGATGACATTGTCTGTGGGTTTGTAGTACATACCTTTTATTATTTTGACGAATGTTCCCTCTATGCCTATTTTGCTGAGTGTGTTTAATTTTTCTGGGTTTTATCACATGTTTTTTCTATGTCTATTAAAATAACCATGTAATTTTTCTCTTAATTCTGTTTATGTAGAAAACCACATTTATTGACTTGTATATGAACCACTCTTGCACCCCTGGGATAAAACACACTTGGTCATGGGGTATTATTATTTTTTATGTGCTGTTGAATTCCGTTTGCTAATATTTTCTTCGGGATTTTCACATCTATTATCATAAGGGATATTGGTTTGCAGTTTTCTTTTTTTGTTGCGTCTTTTCCTGGTTTTGGTATCAGAGTGATACTGGCTTTATAGAATGAGTTAGGGAGGATTCTCTCCTTGTTAATCTTGTGGAATAGCTTCAGTAAAATTGGTACAAATTATTCTTTGAAGGTAGAATTTAGCTGCAAGTCCATCAGGCCTTGGACCTTGTTTTTGTTTGAATGCTTCTAATTACTATTTGTATCTCACTATTCATTATTGGACTGTTCAGGGTTTATATTTTTTCCTGATTCAAGGTTGGGGAGTTGTATGTTTCTAAGAATTTATTCATACTCTCTAGATTGTCAGGTTTGCTTGCATAGAGGTGTCCATAATAGTCTCAGATGATTTTTTAAATTTCTATCATATCAGTTGTAATGTTTTGATTTTCCTTTCTGATTGAGCTAACTTGAATAATCTCTCTTCATTTCTTAATAAATCTGGATAGTGGTCTATCAATTTTGTTTATCTTTAGAAAAAAACAACTTTTTTGTTTCATTGATCTTGTGTCTTTTTAAAAAATTTCAATTACATTTAGTTCTTTTTATTTCTTTCCTTCTTCTAGCTTTGGGTTTGGCTTGTTCATGTTTTCTAATTCCTTGAGGTATGATGTTAGCTTGCCTATATGCAATCTTTTGGTTTTATTAATGTAGAACTTAAGCCTTAAATTTTCCTGTGAGCATAGCTTTGGTAGTGTCCCAGAGGTTTTGATAACTTGTTTCAGTGTTGTCATTCATTTTGAGGAATTTTTAAATGTCCATCTTGTTTCATTGTTGATCCAAGGATCATACAGGAATAGAGTATTTAACTTCCATCTTTTTGTTTGGTTTTGCAAATTCTTCTTGGAGTTATTTCCTAGTTTTACTCCACTCTGGTCTAAGAAGGAGCTTTATATGATTTTAATTTAAAAAAAATTTATTGAGACTTGATTTATGGCCTATCATATGGTCTCTCTTGGAAAATGTTCTATGTGCTGATGAGAAAAATGTATTCTACACTTTGGGGATTAAATGTTCTATAGATGTCCATTAGTTCCATTTGCGCTAGGGTCTAATTTAACTCCAATGATTCTTTGTTGACTTTCTGCCTTGATGATCTGTCTACTGCTGTCAGTGGAGTATTGAAGTCTTCCAACATTACTGTTTTGCTGTGCACCTTTTTTTCCCAGGTCTAATAGAATTTGTTGTATAAAGCTGGGGGCTCTGGTGTTACGTAAATACATATTTAAAATGGCTTTGTCTTCTCATTGGATTAATTCCCTTATCATCATATAATAGCCACTTTTGTCTCTTTTTTTACTGTTTTTAATTCAAAATTGGTTTTATCTCATCTGCAAGTGGCAACTCCTGCTCATTTTTGCTTTCAATTTGTGTAAAATATTCTTTCCCTTTTTTACTTTGAGTTCATAGGAGTCTCTGTATGTTAAGTGGCTCTTTTAAAGGTAGCAGATATTTGTGTTGTGTGCTTTTTAAGATCCATTCTGTCAGTTGATATCTTTGTAGTGGAGCACTGAGACCATTTACATTCAGCATTAATGATGAAATGTAAGGTACTACTTCATTCATCATACTGGTTGTTATCTGATTGCTTTATTTATTTACTTATCCATTCATTCATTATCTATTGCTTTGTTGTTCCATAAGGCAAACATGATTTCCAGTGTTTTTCTACTGATGTATATCTATCTTTTCTTTCAGTATTTAGAATGCCTTCTAGTATTTCTTATATTTGGTGACAAATTCCCTCAGAATTTGCTTGTCTGAGATGGATTTCATTTTCCCTTTATTTCTGAAGCTTAGTTTTGCAGGATACAAAATCTTTGGCCGACAGTTATTCTGTTTGAGGATATTGAAGACAGGGCCCCAGTCTCCTCTTGCTTTTAGGGTTTCTTCTGAGAAATCTGCTGTTAGTGTGTAGGTTTACCTTTGTAAGTTATTTGATGCTTTTGTCTCACTTCTCTTAAAATCCTTTCCTTCACATTAACCTTGCATAACTAGATGATTATATGTCTTGGTGATGACCCTTTTGCAATGAACCTTCTGGAGTTTTGGGGCTTCTTATCTGGATGCTTGAATCTCTGGCAAGGCCAGAGAAGTTTTCCTCCATTATTTCCTCAAATATGTTTTCCAAGTCTATTGCTTTCTCGTATTCCTCAGGAACACCCATGATTCTTAAATTTGGACATTTTACATAATCTCTCATTTTTTGAAGACTTTTGTTCTGTTCTCTTGATTCCTTTTCCTTTATTGTTATCTGATTGGGTTATTTTGAAAGCCTTATCTTCCAGTTCTAAGATCCTTCCTTTTGCTTTTTCTAGTCTACTGTTAAAACTTTCCATTGCATTTTGTACTTCCCTAAATGATTTTTTTTGTTTGTTTCCAGAATTTTAGTACTTTTTAATGGTGTCTATTTCTTTGGAGAATTTTTCATTCATGCCCTGAATAGTTTTTTAAAATTTCTTTATGTTGATCTTCAACTTTCCCCTGAAGCTCATTGAGCAATTTTATAATCAACCTTTTGAATTTTATGTCAAGAATTTCAAAAATTTCATTTTGCTTAGAGTCCTTTGCTGAAGAGTTGGTGTGGTCTTTTAGGGGTGTTGAAGAACTCTATTTTTTTCATATTGTCAGAACAGTTTTTTCTCGTTCCTTCGTTTTGGTTAGACAATTTCATCTTATTTGAGGATGATAAGGGGCTGACATAGGCTCTATAGGGTTTACTTGATTATATAGAGCCGTGGTGTGGTGAGTTTCTTAATTGCCAGCTGTGGCAGTCCTGTGTTGGGTACCTGCACTATCTCATTGCATACACAGTGGCTGGAGTATCTTGGAAGGTGGTGTTCACTGGGGTCTGAAATCAGGCCTTCTCTAAAGCTGTTGTAGCATATTAGATGTGGTGGGCTGTGCTGTTCATCTCTGGTCAGGACGTGGCACTTGTGGGAGAAAAACTAGCTATGACTGTGGCTGTGGAGTTTCTCCTCAGTGTGTGTTGCTCCAAGGAAGTCCCCAGCCAACCTAAATAGGGGGGCAGGGCTCTGGGGATAACCCAGTTCTCTCCCTATTTTGAGCCCTTAAAGGGTGTGCAGAGGTAGGAGGAAAGCTCAAGCACTCCACGAGTGTGCACTCTTGGCTTCCTTAGTGGGTATTTGGAAGGAGTCCCAGGCCACTGGGGTAACGTTGTTGTTCAGGGCAGGCACAAAAGTTTACATGGGCAGTGAGTCCTTCATATCAATGAGTCCTTCATGGCTCCTTGTCTTAGCCCCCAGGAATTAGCCTTTTAAATGTCAAAGTGTAAGCCTGTCTCAGGATTTCAGGTGTTTTCATGGCAGCCCACCCCACCCAGGAATGGACTGCTACTACAGAGTCTGCCCTTGGGGCCCATCTCCTCCCAGGCTGGCTAGAAGGCAGTTGCCTACAAGGATTGGGCTTCTGGGATATGGTGGCTAGAGTTGCTCAGGGCTTTATTTTTCCTCCTGCACCACTCCAGTGGGTTTTGGCAGAGCATGATTGTGGGTAAGGCAGTTTCTCATTAGGAACTGGAGTATGCAAGCCTCAGGGAGCCCTCCAAGTATGTGGCAGGTGCACAAAACTCTGGAATTCCTCCCACTCACCTTCCTTACTGTTTCTATAGGCTGCTGGTAGTCTGTAGTGATCCAGGCAAGAGTCTGGCTAGCTCCAGCCCAGGTCAATGGATTTTTCTCTTCTTTCGATTTATCTCTTTTTTGATGAGTTGTGTGGCTTGCCGCTTGGTTCTTTTCCTCTCTGGATGCCGAGAAAACTCTATCTGGGTTTACTCCATAGGATAAACACACTCTAGCTACCTCATATCAACTATCTTTTTTTCCTTTTTTTTTTTAAGTTGAAGTCTCACTCTCTTGCCCAGACTGGAATGCAGTGGCATGCTCCTGGCCACCACAGACTTGACCTGCTGGGCTCCAGTGATCCTTCCTCCTCAGCCTTCCAAGTAGCCAAAACTACAGGTGCATGCTACCATGCCCGGCTAGTTTTTGATTTATTGTAGAGACAACGTCTCGCCAAGTTGCCCGGGCGGGTCTTGTACCCACGGGCTCAGGTAATCCAATCACCTCGGCCTCCCAAAGTGCTGGGATTACAGGCGGAGCCTCCAAGACCGGCCATATCAGCTATCTTAATCCTCTTTCTCAAAACTTCACATTTCTGATGTTAATAAAAGCTTAATATCTATATAAATCAATTTAATTTTTTTCTAAACATATGTAAGTCTTGCCAACCCTTCAAAGTGCCAATTAATCCAAGTATAATGTTAACCAATCTAGCCAACCTGGTAATTATTCACTTATTCATCTACTTATATTTATTCACCAACAAATATTTGTTGAGAAACAGTCTTGCCAGTCACTGTTCTTAGTGTTTGGAATGCATCAGTGAACAAAGCAGATAACATAATTCCTGTCTTCATGGCATGATTTAAAACAAATGAGGAAACTGAAGCATAGATTGACTAAATTACTGATCAAAAGCAGAGGACTAGTATATCTTTAAGTATTTACTTTCTACTTGCAAATCATCATATAATCTAGTGGAGAGTAGAAATGGGCTTGCAGTTCATGTCTTCTAACTCCAGACTAGGTATCTTCCCACAATTCCACACCGACTCTCTTTCTCTTCCCATCTCACATTGGTTGGTAATGAATTCTGAGCAGTAATTTATTAAATGTTGACATTAGCCTTTTCTATAGTCTGATAAAACAATTCAATTTTTAGCATTTGTATTGTCAATTTCCCTTTAGATAGCTTTCTTTAAGGAGGCTCCATGTGTCTCACTTCCCCAGTTATGAAATAAGCAAGATTCACCTCTTATACTTGTGAGTCCAACAGTGTTGGGCACAAATAATTCATATGTAATACTCAACGATTGACTACCTCTGATAAAGAATTCTCAGAAAATTTACTAATTCTACCCTCTGTATTCTTTTAGAATGAGCCTATTTTTCTTTCTCTTCATGGCCTTCATAGAAAAATAAGTTTCTTTTTAACCCTAAAATTGTCTTGGACTATATCTTGAGATATCTTATAAGAAATTTATTAATTGTGCTTGCTAATTTTAGAATAAACTATCAGTCTAATTTCCTTCTAGTTTCATCTTTTATCATTTGAAATTCCAACAAAGTCATACTAGTTGAGTGCCAACATTTATATGTATTTCATGTCAATGATCTGAACACAGTCGATTTTGAGACACATAAAAGCTGAAAATAGTAAAGTCTTACAGTTGTATTTTGTTTGTTTTCAAATATCTCAAAATGTGATCCATTTATAAAACTTGCTTTGATACTGGTTATATTTACAATAAAAAGCCTTCACATCTATGCACTAGTTGTTGTTTTCTACTGTTTTTTATATCATTAAGTGAAAAAAAAATAGTCATTTTTCTGCATAGTAAAAAAGTAGTCAAGTTTTCTTTCAAAAATACAAAGTTGAGCTAATTTCTTGATTTTCTTCAAGGCTGCATACACAGTCACATACAGTACACACATGCACACACACACATACAAAATGCATATATTTCCTATATTTATGATTCGATGTATCAAAGAAAATATTTTTCTCTGAGTGAAACACCTATAAGATGAGTAGTGTATAGTGAACCCTAAATCATTCATACTTTGTGATGAATACTTGTATCAATGAGAAATGTGCAATCATTTTAAATTAATAATCCATATGATTGGTATTACTAATTGCTATGAATGTGTAGGCTAATTTTTTTTAGCAAAAGATTAAAAATAATAGATCTTTCTGATGGTAAGACAAAATGATTTGTGAATAAAGCAGGTATGGGAAAGGTGCCTAATGATAACATATACACTAACAAATAAGTCCCTTATAGAAATGAAAATGGTAAGTGTGTATAAAGCCATGAATCAATCTTAAATAAACTCATCGATTTTGATTTCAACATAAGTAAAATAATATATTTGATGTATGTTCAGCATTGACATTACTATTGAGTAAATAATAAAATGCTTTAGATCTGAAAAGTCTGTCATGGAGGCACTAAAAAATCTTTATGTTCATTTACAAAGGCTTAGTAAATTTATGTACATTAAAAACAGAAGCAACCTTTTCTACGATCACATAACTTGGAGTTAGCTTTGATAGAAAGGAGCCTGCTTTGTGACATGGCAGCATGCCTCTGACTTAAAAGTTCAATTTTTAAAAACATAGACATGATCATAGTAAATAATTCCAAGAAATATGTCATCAATTAGCAGTCACTATAATAAACTGTCTGGACTGTTTTGTCATGTCATTTTATAATATGTAGTTTCAAAAATGGTAATCAGTCTGTTAACTGTCAACTTTAGTCACACAGGACGGGGCAAACTTGTTTTGACATTGTGTTATATGAAAAATGACAAAATGAATGGGACAAGCTATAGGAAGTGGACTGCAGACTCAGTACTGTTCTATTGTGTGCATGGCTGTCAAAGGAAGCTAATAAAATATTAGGCTAGAGAACTGAAGCTGTGAATACAACAAAGAAAGTAATCATCTCATTGTACTCGGCAAATCAGATCCTGATGTATAATGCCGATTTCTGAGAGTTTCTTTTCAAAAGGAACACTGACGAGTTACAGTGCTTTCAGAATAAAATAAATGCTCCTGAAAGCATGTAATAAGCAATAAAAAAAAAGTGAGGATGTTTATTAGCTAACAAGGGAGAGTTAGGTAAATATGTGTTTTTAAACATCTTAAGAGATATTATGTAGCAGAAGAATTAGATTTACTTTGACTTCCTGAACCAGTACTAACATCAAAATATACTAATTACTTCCAATGGGTGAAGGACCCTGCAAAATAAATACAAAAATAAAAGCAATAATTGACACAGATTGTCAACTCTGGTGAAAATAATCTCATTATGTTCCACTCTACACACCCTTTTTTTCAAGAAACATTGTGACTTTGCGTGTGACTTTATTTATTTCTTTCTTAGAGACAGATCTTACTATATTGCTCAAGCTGGTCTTGAACTTCTAGGCTCAAGCAATCTCATCACCTTACTTCCCTAGGAGCTGGTACTATAGGTGTGCACGTTCAGTGTGTAACTTTAAAGAGTACAGTATGAAAGGCTACCTCAACCACAGACTTTGTAGAGTAAGTTTTAAAGAGATCAAGCAGCTTAGGAAAAAGAATCTTTTGAAAATACTAAACATGATAATGAAGATATAATTGGTAAACAGACTTTGCCAAGAAGTCATCTGTGTATTTACACAAACTTTTTATTCAATGAACTTATCAAGTATTTAGAAAAACACTATTTTTATCCTATTTACAGCTCTGATTTCAAAGAGCCTATAGCCATATCCAAACTGGTGAATAAATATGCTTTTGTCTATCCAAGAAATCTGAGACTCAGTCATGACAGGCCAACAGTATTAAATAAAAAACAAGGGTTTGGATGTAGAAAAAAATCACAGATGATTCTTTCACTAAAAGAAATACACGAGAGAATGTGTAGGTGGGATTCAAAACCATTGATCAGAGGCCATTTCTGATTAAAGATCAAATATAGCCATTCAAGTAGGGAAAAATCCCTTGAACAGCAGAAGTATAAATGTCAGCTCTTCCTAGAGGTAAATAGGCCCAGAACTACTAGCTAAATGCACATGGGGGTGGGGAGTTGGAAATGAGAAGACACTGGGAAAACAAAATTTAACAGTGGGAACGAGAATTGGTTAATACATAAAACACATCACCTCATCAAATGTTTATGAGCAAGGAGATCTTGAGTGGAGGTACCAAAGCTAAAATGTAGTGTTAATAAACCTATGGGGGGATAAATGTGGTTTCCAGTTTTAGAAGGTGGAAGTCTTATAGGCCCTACGGTGGCCTTTGATGTCTGGTAGTAGCAGAATTATTAACTGTGATATTGATACTGGTACTCTTAAGTAAGTCACTAGGCATTTATATCTGACACTGGATCATCTGCCTTGCTCTGCTTTCAATGAGGTTCAACTAAGAAGGTGGGTTTGGATCCATGAGCCTTCTGAAGTGATGACTTCACAGTTCTCAGGTAACTCTGATTGTTCATACTGTAAGTCCTGATCATCATGTGGGTACTAGGAACCCAGGTAGTAAATCTAGTTGCTAAAAATCAAAGTAGGATGAGGGGAAATCTTATCAGTGTTTTCTATGTAAGTACATACAGAGAAAAGCTCAGTACAGTTACTATAAATTTGAAGTTAAGAAGAAAACTGAAAAATCTCAAGGCTGAAGATATCTTTCCATCTAGGATCCCAAAATGAGACCCAGAGAAATAGACTTGTTAAAATCAAAAGTCTAAGTGTGGCAATTTCTGAAAGAACTAGAAATTGACCTTCCATATGATACAGCAATTCCTCTCTTGGGAATATACCTGGAGGAACTCAAATCATTCTACAAAAAAGATACCTGCACACGTATGTTTGTTGCACCTCTATTCACAATAGCAAAAACACGGAGCCAACCATGCTGTCCATCGAAGCTGGACTGGATAAAAAAAAATGTGGTACATATACACAATGGAATATTATGCAATCATAAAGAAGTACAGACATATGGACTTCACAGCAACTTGGATGGATTTAGAGTCTATCATATTCAGTGATCTATCACAGGAACAAAGAACAGAGTACCATATGTTCTCACTCATAAGCAGATCTTGAACAATTATCATAATACTATAAGAAAGGGATTGGCGGTGGTGGGAAACTGCCAGGGGAGGCAGGGTGGGATTGGCAGTTGAGGGAAACTGCTAGAGGAGGGAGGGGTCACCACATCAACAAGGGTACCTGCAAAATCAATGTTTGTATATCTAACCCTGAATTGTATCCCACATCTTTAAAACAACAACAACAAAAAATCAGTTCTCAAATAGCAAAATAATTAGAATCAAAAGTCTAAAGAATAAACAGGGGTAGAAAAGTTAATTGAAAAAAAAGGGTGGAGTAGAAGGAAAAGAGAAGTTGTCTGAGAATGTTTAAAAACATACAGGGCTATTCAGACTTTTAAAGGAAAAGGAACTATGTACATCCTGATGACTTTTCAAAGTAGCCTGAACTGATGCAGATTGATCATGGACTAATGGCAAAATTACCCCATTAAGAGAGAGGAATGTGGACAACACAACTTTATATCTCTTCCTGAGGGACATCTTCAAATGACTGAGTCTGGACAAAATGTTGACAAAAACAATTTCAGTCCAGAAGCCAAAAAGGAAGGATAAAGAAATTACTGTGAGCAAAACAGTTTTGTTTGGTAGAGGAGAGTTGGGCCAAATTAAGCAGCAGGTAATAAAATCAAACAAACAAATAAGCATGAAATCAAGCAAGCAAACCCAGCTGAGCCTATTTTCAAGGAAACAGAGCACCAGAGACTGATCCGTTGCAACAAGTAAAAATATGGCAAAAAAAAAAAAAAAAAAAAAAAAGGACTAAACCTCAGAGTCTGGAACATTCAAAACCAAGGGAAGCCAAGGTTTGGGGTTCCTCTGGGCACACACAATAAAAAACATCAACACATGACTCAGTCCAGGCCTCTGAAAGTGATTCCAAGGCCAAGGGGCCCAGGAGAAAGCCTCCCCCTAGGACACAGGATTATTGGGCTTCCATAATTTCAAGGCAAGATGAGTATAGCAGACATTTGGCACAGAACTAAAAATGCTGGAGGGTCTTTCTGGGGATGGAAAAATAACAGAAAGAAGGGCAGGGTTTGGAGATTGATACCTTAGCCACTCATTCTAGAAATATTTGGTGAGAGTCAGGCATTGTTCATGATTCTAAAAATACAGAAGGGAACAAAAGAGGCAGAAACCTCTGCTTTTACAGAACTTATATCCCCAGGAAGTTAACAGAAAATAAGCAAGATAAATGAGTAAAATAATTCTGTTAGGGATGATCTTTTTTTTTTTTTTTTTTTTTTTCAAAAGGAGGATTTATTGAGAGGACTGAAAAGCTCCCACAGTGGGAGGGGACCCGAAGGGGTAGCCCAGGGAGGATCTTTAAAATTAAAAGAAAATAAACAGGAAAAAAGAATATTAAATTATTGGGGTTGAGGACTGAAATACAGTGGCTAGGGGGAAAGAGATGACTTTTTAATAAAATATGAAGGAATGAACCAAAGGGACATTTACATTTGGGAGTCTATCCTCTTCAGATTCAAGAGCAAGACAAATTCAAGGCCATGCGGAGCTGTCTGTTAAAAGAGAGGGGTACCCTGCTATAACAGAGGCAGTGGAGGCTATCTCAACCCAGATTCAGCCTTGTGGTACTGGGAACAGGGTAAACATTTTACAGGCATGTACTAAACACTAAGGCAAAGAAGGAAACTGAGTCAGATAAGGAGGGTGACAATGTGACAAATGTTAAACTTTGCAATAAGGCAGGTGAAGTTTAATATCCACTGCATGAAAAAGTAGTACTGTGCATTGGGAATTTTCTCTAAGGACATGGGAGGAATAGTGTCACAATTAATCTTCTTAATGGGAAAATGTTCCCAAAGGAGTTTCAATGAACAAATAATAGGCTCCTGGAATTTATAAGTGACTGATGAGTGCACTATAAAATCCAGAAGCAAGAGTATCTTAGCTTTTCTTTGATGGTTGTTATATGTTCCTTCCTCCAAATGACCCAAAAGCTCTACTCTATTCCATGATTGATATCTGAAGGGCAGATCTAGTTAATATTATGTATTAATTCAAGTGTATATAACTTTGCTTGGGATAACTGCTCCAGGCTTTGAGGATTTGCTTGTGCTTTTGAAATTTTGTGGGTATGTCTGGCTCTGTATTGTTTCCCTGTGTTCCATGGCTCTTGAGGAAAAAAACAAAAAGACACACATGCATGCATGAATACTTTAGAATTAGAATCATTTCAAAGTACAGCACACTAGAAGACAGCTTAAAATCAACCCACTTGCTGCTCAGTTAATCATTTGCTTCAGACTAAACAGAAAAATAAATTGGGAGGCAAGAATTTTGGTCTTCAGTATTACTGAAATTTGATTTGTGTAGCAGGTTTCATTTTAACTTCAATTTCTTGAGTAGGGGCAAAATAATGACAGAGGATGCTCTACCTTGTAATTTGGGGAGTTTGATGTAGTAGCTGGCATTTTGGTCTGTGTTTTCACATGGAGTGCTCATTATAAAACTCGTGTCTTTACTCTACTGTATTAAGTGTCTGGGCAAATGGGAAATGGCTGCTGGCATCACAGATGAATTTTCAGCCTAAGGTATGAAGTGTTCTTAGAGATGACTAAAGTATTGCCCTGTTCTGACCTATTTCAGAGCTTTCTGAGGGCAAGCTGCTCCCTCTCCCAGAAACAGTGAAGGACTAGCTAAACCGAAACGGGGCAGGTTTTCCTTCTGTGCAGTTACTCTTTCTTGTATGTCTGTCTAGGGGGAAAGAAGGGGTTATGACAACATCCTGAAAAGGGTGTACTATTCTGTACTTATGTATGCATCTGTAACTAGGAACATGTAAGGAAAAGTAGGTCACAAACTGGAAAAAATTGTGTGTCCAGAGATTAGCATATGCCAGGCAGTCTTCTAATTTCTGAAAAATGAGAGGAGCTATTTGAAATCACAAAAGCAAAATATGATCAAAGTGCTGCTGAAAATATAGTTAAAATCGCAGATTGTTCCATACATTCATTTTTCTTTCTTTACAAAAAAATTTTTTTTAGAGAAGGGGGTCTCACTATGTTGCCCAGGGTGGTCTCGAACTCCTGGCCTCAAGTGATCCTTCTGCCTTGACCTCCCAAAATTCTAGGATTATGGGCATAAGCCATATGTCCAGTCCTCTTTCACAAATTCTGCAACTGTGTCAGCTCCGGGTATTCAGCATCCATGTGAATACCCAGATGGTCAAATTTGATTCCACAGCTGTTAAATGTTCTTTATGGAGATTATCAATGGAGGTGGTGCGGTGGTGGTAGGAATAGAGGTATTTCCACCAACAGATTTTAAAAACAACAAAATTGATTTTTTTTTTCAGGAAAAATAAAAATAAATTTGAATTAGAAACCAAGAAGACAAAGTGAGTAACTCTAATTTTAAAGTTCTATTAGGCAGCAATGCATCTGTCCTGGAATTATGAGTTTAAACTCCTCTTTGTCCTACTGTACTTATCAGCAACTATACTTATTTTGTAATGTAGCACTTGAATAATTATAAGAGTTGTATATACAAAAAGGTATAAACAATTTATGTACTCAATTACAACTTAAATGTATTAAGATAATTTTTCTGTCTCCATTCAATTTTTATCTTTGAGACTCTATCTTTTGAAACATAGCGTGTTCCTCTTAGAGTGCTCTTTCTTAGAGTGTTATGTTTTACATAACAGTCTATGTAAAAAAAAGGAAATAAATCAGAAATTACTTTTAAAAATTACTACTATATCTGATAAATGGTTAGAATTCATTTCCACTTCAAAGTCAGGCTTTTCAAACACAGTGGCTTGAATTGCTATCAGGTACTTACTATGTCTGTTCTTATGACCAGAAAGATGAATGTGACCATTTCAAATCTTGCAAAAAATACTTTGTATATGTTATTATTTATATGCGAGGTACTGTGCACACACTTTCCAAAATCAATAGAAAAAAACAATACATCTCAGGAGAAATACTTAAATTATTAAAAATGACTCAAGTAAGAATATATTCCAAAAGTGCAGAAGAAAAAGGTTGGTAAAAGAGAATATGGTTGCAAAACAGAGAATACAACATCATATACAACTTTAAAGTGAGTTGAGATAATCTGTAAAATCTAACCATCAGCCCTTCCTTCTAGGTTAGCAAGAGACAGAAGCTGATGCAGTGATAGGGAAAGAAAAGACCATGGACACCACATGGCAAGACAGGCAACTCCTTAAGTGCACAGACAAAGGTGCGCGTCTGGAAGGGTGAAGCCCAGTCTGTCTTGAGCCATCTTCTAGAATTCACCAAAGACAGCCAGTCTAAGGAATACTTTGAGTTTTCCAAGGGTGAAGACATAAATTGCCAATTAAATCCAATAAGAGCACTTTGGGAGGCTGAGGCGAGAAAACTGCCTGAGCCCAGGGGCTTGAGATGAGCCTGGGCAACATGGTGAGATCTAGTCTCTACAATAAATCAAAAAATTAGCCGGGCGTGGTGGCACTCGCCTGTAGTCCCAGTTTCTTGGAAGGCTGATGTGGAAGGATTGCTTGAACCCAGCAGGTTGAGGCTGCAGTGGCCATGAGTGTGCCACTGCACTCCAGCCTGGGTGACAGAGTGAGATTCTAACTAAAAAAAAAAAAAAAAAATCCAATAAAAGTAAAACAAGAAAAGGCCATATGCTTAAGCAGTTAGTCAATGATCATCTAGATTATTAGGGTTACAATTTATAGTATTTTGTTTTAATATCAAATAATGAATATTAAAAGGGGAAGGACAAATGAAAATGTTCTAAAAACCTGAAAAAGGGGGGACAAAACCCCATATGTAACGTATTAACTCTTTCAACCTACAATGAACTTTTTACAACCCTGATACAAATCGTCTAGTAAAGAGTGGTCAGCATATTTTGATATTTCTTATTTCTGTTAATAAGAAAATGAGCATTTGACAATAGAAATTGAAATACAGTTGAATATTATTAATCTTTTTTAAAAATCAAAAGCAAAGAAAGGGGAGAAATAGGGAGACACAGGAATCTAGCTTTCATTTTAGGTTTCAAATATTTCCTGTTAAGTCAAGATGCTAGATGCTGAAAAAACAAGGGATCTAATTGGAAGATTTATATTATGTGTGATGAATTGGTTATGACATCCGGGCTTCCTGCTCTCATTTCAGTGCAGGCATATAATACCAATGGAAACTGAAATACAAACTGAGTAGATGTCAAGATTCATTAGAAAGGGGGGTGGAAGGTCTTTGTACAAATAAGTACAGAGCTACTGACATTTCTCTGGTTTTGTCCAGGGAGGCACCGTGGCTCTTTCGGCTTGGTGTTATGTATATAAATGTGGTCTTTATCACAAGAGACTATTAAATATTCACGTAATTGCATATTCACTTAAGCACAATGTTTATAGAACTTTCCACAACCAGATCAGTGAAAACTAGTTTTCCTAACTCTGTGACCAGGTATACCATATATATATATATTCCAGTCCCTTAGAGAATACATTTTGGATTCTTTCTTCTTTTTGTTTTTGAGTTGGAGTCTCACTCTTGTCGCCCAGACTGGAGGGCAGTGGCCGCTCCCGACCACCGCAGCCTCGACCCACTGGGCTCCGGCGATCCTTCCGCCTCAGCCTTCTGAGTAACCGGAATCACAGGCGCCCGCTCCCACACCCGGCTGATTTTTTAATTTATTGTAGAGATGAGGTCTTGCTGCCCAGGCGGGTCTCGAACCTGCGGGCTCAGGCAATCCACTCACCTCAGCCTCCCAAAGGCGCGAGATTATAGGCTGAGCCACTGAGCCCGGCTGGATTATTTCATACATTCATACACACATATTTAATGCCACTGATAGTTTTTAGTTATTAAGATAAAGTAGCTACCATAAGAAATATGATGCTATGTAATATTTTCTGTCTATTAATGTATATTGGGTTTATTGTTAAAATCTCAGATGGCAAAAAAAAATATGCTTTAATAAGGTATCAGTCCTAGACATACTTATAAATTTAATAAATATAGGTAATTATAAATATGAGAAAAATATGAAACATTGATCTTTAAAAGAGAATCACAAAAGCACAAAAAGCTTAAATTGCATTAAAAATAAAATAAGAAAGGAAAATTATTTTGTCAAAGTTGTCCATAGACTAGCAATTCCAAAATTTGGGCTATATATTATAATTGTTTGGGGCACCGTTTGAAATATATTAGTCAGAGTCCCACATATAAACTCGGATTCAGTAGATGCCTGAAATTATTTTTACCAGAATCCTAGTAATATATGGAAATCACTACTTGATAAGTTTTATTTAAAACATTACAAATAGATATTTTCAATCTGTTTTCTGCCATTAGTGAACTCAATTGTTAAGAGTTGAACAGCATAAGTAATAGGGAATTGCCCTAATTGAGCAATATTAGCAACCATAAAAGTGGTCCAGAGGACAAAAAATGATTCTTTATGAAAACATTCATTTATTATTATTTGTTTCACTTTTTAAATTACATAAGCAAGATATAGTTGTTTATGGAAAACAGAAATAAAAGTAAAAAGTGGATACAATCAGTCATTATGAAAATGTTCAGTGATTGTCACAATTATAAATTTTTTTAAATGATTGAATATACATATATTTAAAAATCACTGGACTTCATTTCATCAAGTTTTTAATGCAATAACATATTATGAGCATTTTTTATGCTATCAGATAATCTCTTACAACATTACATCTTATGATTTATCTTTGTTCGTATTATAAATACTTTATTATTTATTATTTGAAATATTAGAAGAAAATTATCTATTACAATACAGCAAAATCAGATTAAACTACACTCCAAAGCAACACGAATCATTCAGAGGCAGAGTGTGCTCTTGGAGATTTCTGTATGCAAAGACAAAACAATTAGGTCACAGGATACCGAGTTCTTGAGACTATATGTCATTATTAAGTCTCATTTTCATTCAGATATGTATGAGACCATTTGACATTTGTTAAAAAGGTTATGTTTATATATGTTTTTCTGAATACAGAATCAATATAACATCACCCTCAATACAATTATGATAAAACATTTTAGCTCAGAAATCCTCACAACATTTAAAATCATTATCAATAATAATGTATAATGAAGTATTTTGATGGTTTTCTGCAGACCATTTCCCATCCACTCCCACCCACTCCTGCCCTGCCCCTGCCAAAGAGATAATTCAGGCTTTTAAGAACAAGGTAGAACACTTAATAATATATTCCTACTTCATTTCCTTAACTTAATCCATGTTTAGGAGACTTTCCTACATGCCAAAAAGCATGTCTTTTAAACTTGGTATTTCTCTATTTCTTTGTCCCCACCCTATTTTCTCTCATCTCACACTATATGCAAATTAGTCTGTTTAAATCCCAAAGGCTTAAATTGAGCAGAACGTTGAAATATCTTGTATCCCTCTAGATCCTTCCTTCCCCCCCCCCTCCCTTTTTGGGACATATCTTTGTTTTTCCCTTGCAAATTAAGAGTCTGCCTTTTATTAAACATTCAAAGTTTTTTACTAGTTGATTCTAAACAACTTTCCCTACACCTCATGTCCTCTTCATTCTCCTGAAAATTTTCTAATCAGGTCCCACTATCCATTCCTCCCAGAAGGACATTTGTGGTGATCACATTTGTTATATTTCCAGCTAAAATGCCTTCCCTTCCCTGATGTTTACCACTTTTCCTCCTAGACAAAACTCATATGTTACAACCTCCCTGATTGCATCCACAGAGTGAAAGGGTGACGTTGGAAGATCATGCAAGTTCTCTGCACTCACTCAGAGTTGGGTGTAAGGATGTGTAGCATCCAGCACGTGCAGATATAAAATATTTCAATTTCTTTACTCTTTCTGCCCCTGTATTCCAAAGGCATCCATGCGGGTCTGTATTCTAGCACTTATCACCCTACATTGTGGTATCTGGTTATATGTCTGCTTTCTGCAGTAGACTAATGGTGGTCTCAGTGCCAGATTCTCAGATGATTCTCAATAAATTTTTGTTAAGCTACATTGAATCACTGAGTTGTGTTTCTAGAGTCTAAATCATGCCTTACTCCCCCAGAACATAATGTCTAGCACTCAGAAGCTAAAAAAAAAAAAGAAAGGATTGTTGAGGTAGTGAATGAATAGATTGGCTGGCCAGAAGATTCATTGTTCTAGCAGTATTCAGGGGTGGGGACATAACTGCAAACAAATACATAAATGGAGGTCAATGACCTATAATACCAACTGAGCAATTGCCACTTCTTTTGGCTTCACTGCTTACTAGCTATGCAACGTGAAGCAAATCACACATGCTCTCTGACCTTCTATTTCACTATCTGTAAAGTAGGCATAAAAGTAGCCTAGCTCTTAGCATTGTTTATAAAATCAAATAAAGTAAGTTAAGTGCTTATCAGAGTACGTGTAAAACACAAGTTTGTGCTCAATAAATGTTAGTTATTACCACTTTATTGTTTTCTGAGAGGCCTCCAGCTATACTTCTTAAGAAAAGCTTGTATTAATTGTATTTAAGGATACTAATGATTAAAGTAACGAGAGTCATTAAAGTCAGTATTTATTGAGTGCTTACTATGAGTCAGTCATCTAGTCTCACTTTGTTACACAATTTTAACAACATAGAAACAGATTTAAAGGAGTATAACAAGCTCAAGGCTAATAAGGAGAAAGAGTCCAGACTTGTACTTCTTCCTTCATAGTCTGGGCTCTTGGTAAACATACAACATTCAGCTCAACTTCTATGATATAGTCACATCTTATGGTTCAGTCTCCCCTTGTCTTAATTGTGTTTGATTTAAGCTTATTGAATTATATACACCACCTTCCTTTACCTTCTAGTAAATCATAAGTTCCCTAAAAACCAAGACTGTGTCCCTTACTTTACAACTCTCACAGCCCAAAACTGGTGTACACACAGGTGCACACACATAGATACACATAAATGTAGAGAAGTGACAAACTAGGTCCATGTTGGTGAGAACAACACAGTAAATTAAAGGAAGCCCAGCCTTGAAATATTCCAGCAGCAAGCCGATGAACTGGACCATTCAAATGGACCACACGCTTACATTCACAGAGTTACACCTGCTCTGCTACAATTTTTTGAATTTCTAAAATCTGTGATTCAGTTAGTTCATCCTCCTTCAATCTTGAGTCATTTTATAGTTTAACTCCAGTTTCCTTCTCTTGTAGTTGAAATCCTGTAGTTGAAACCACTTTCATCTTGGCTGCCTTGATTAATAGCTCTGGAATGTCTACATTCTCTGTTGGATGAAACATTTTGCATTCCAAAGTAATTCTTCACCTCTAGATTTTGGCAACTTCAGCATGAAAAGAATAAATGACAACGGGGAACTGAATTCCGGAGGCCAGGCTACCGCCATTGGAAACCATATTTTTCTATCTTCTCCCATCACCTGTGCACTGAATGGTGGAGATTGTGGCATCTCACCAAGCAGCTCTCCAATGCCTTGCGAGGCAGCCATTTCCAGCACAGGCAATCGATGGATTTAAACTTCCAACATCTTTAATCACCAAATAGCACTTCATCAGAAGTAAGTGGAGCATCCTCTGGTGTTATTTTTCTCATAATGGCACTGGAGCCTGGCAGGTCCTTCATCTAAATTGAGAGCAGTATAGGTCTGTGCTGTAGTTTGGGTTACCAGAGGACCTCTGACTGTCATGCACTTGATAATAAATATAATGACAATTTTTGAACACCTGCTTTGTAGCAGGTGCTATCCAAAGCCGTATATAAATATTATTTTTATCTTCAGCAATAGTACCGAATAAAGATTTTACAAACAAGGAAGCCGGGGCTCTGAAAGATGTAAGTAAGGATTAGTATAAGGTAAGATGACAACAAGGGAGCAGAGGCGGGAGTCCCATTCATGGCACACTGAAGGTGACTCTCCACCACACAACACCATTACCTAGAAAAATTACATTGACATCTAGTGGTGCCCAAGAAGATCCAGGCCCTGGGTGAAAAATTATTGAAGTATAATATACACATGGGCAAACTAACAAAACTTTATTATTAAAAATTATTCATGAAGAGAAAATGAAAAATATACTTAATTAGTAATTTAAAATAGCTGGCATTTTGACAGATACTCTATGCTCACTGTTGGAAAACAATTATCCCTGGTTATTTTATTATCCTTGGTTATTTTCACATTTTGGTTTGGTCCTGAGCCTTCTGAGCAAAGGGTACTGGAAGGTTATTCGCCTAACAACAGCCTGAGAAGTTGGAGATTGGTGTCTCCATTAAGGTGGACAGCACAGGAGAGATTTGGAGAAAAGCCCTCCCCCTCCTGTCTTCTGGATAAGTTTTGCTTATATTCTGGTATGGAGATTGGTGTCTCCATTAAGATGGACAGCACAGGAGAGATTTGGAGAAAAGCCCTCCCCCTCCTGTCCTCTGGATAAGTTTTGCTTATATTCTGGTATAACGGGTGATCAATCAAACAATCTCTCTCTCTCTCTTTCTGTATGTGTGTGTGCGTGTGTGCACATGTGTGTTGTGGAGGGCAGACAGGTGCTGGCAGCCAATAAAAGCTTAAGAGTCTCCTAATTAGGGGTTTCCTCTCCCCAAACTTACTGCAAGTACAGGTAAACATCTGGCTCTTATAGCATTGCCCTGTGGGGACTGGAGTGCAGGGAACAGAAAACAAACCAGAGCAAAGCTAATTCTCTGGCTGCTGTTTTTCTGTGAGAAATAATCCTGTGTCTCCACTCCGAGCTCTGGGGTCTTGTATCAGTGTATGTTTGTAAAACTGTGCTAAGCTAACTTGTTAGCTTGCAAACAGTCATTTCCTGGTATATGTAGGTATTGTATTCAGGGCCCTCATGTATACCAAAATCTGTGCATACTCAAGTCTCTTAGTGGGCCCTAGGGAACCTGCATATACTGAAAGTCAGCCCTTCCTGTACACAGGTTTTGTATCCTGCAAATACTGCATTTTCCATCCATGTCTGGTTGAAAAAAAAATTGTGTGTTAAGTAGCCCCGCAGTTCAAACCCTGTTGTCCAACTGTAAGCTGAGACCCTTTTCAGTTTCAAAATTAACATCATAAGTTCTCAAAGTGGGTTCTTGGACCAACAGCATCAGCATCACCTGGAAATTTGCTGAAGAAGCAAAATCTTGGGCTCCAGCCTGGATCATCCGAATCCAAAGCTCTCAGGTTAGAGGGCAATGATTTATGTTTTAATAAGCCACTTGAGTAATTCTGATGTACGCCAAAATTTATGAACCACAAAATATACTCTGTTCATATATTTCTAGTAATAATAGTTCCATTTGACAGTGCCCTGCTAGCATAAATTCATTTTGAAAGAACACTAAATAATTTATCTCTAAAAGATTTGGGATTTTTGGGAAGAAATCACGCCTATGTGTTGGAGATTTTTTTTATTCAAAAATTCCCTATTATAGTACATACTCTTCACTCATGACCATGATTTAGTGCAACTCAGAATTTTCTCCAATTCCCAATACTATATTACTTAGTTGAGCCAAAAATAATCTGCATTGAGAACCTATGAAAACTAAAAGCCCATTTTATCACATTGTTAAGTAAAAATATATCCTGCTTTTAAAAATATAATTACCCATTTTAAAAATTAAGCTTCCTCATCATAAAAAATACTCAGTATATATAAAAGAGAATAAAGAAATTAAAAGCTGTTGAGATTTGTTCTGTATTCTTCCCTGCAAGATTTTACCAAAAAAATTTTTTAAAGCGTTACCTTGGGGTAGTATCAGATATCGAGTCTTAATGGCAGTGAAGTAGTCATGTAAACTATAATTTATTTTACCAATCCATTCTCCACTGCATGATATATAGATGTTTACATTTTAACTATTTATTGAAATAAATATAAGCAATTTTTGAGAATAAAATCCACTGGAAAATTATTAAAACTGATATCAGTAAATGTGTAATTTAAAATAAATCAACAGCTTTTCTATGTACCAGTAAAATCTACTTAGAATATTCAAAGGACAACAAAATCTCATCTGTACTAGCAAATTTTCTTTTTCTTTTATGTGATAAGGCTTTTCCCATGTCCTTATTTGAAAATAGTGTGGTTTTTTTTGTTTATACAAAAGCTTATAGACAAATACTGGATTTTGATTCATTCTAAAAGGGATATCGCTTAATACAAGGATTTCATCCACAACAATAACAATATTTGATCTTATTTATAAATCTTATTTAATGCCTTGTAATTATGCTTTTATTATATCAGTTTTGCCTCATTTTAATAAAATGATAGTTTATAAAAGTTTTCAGCAACTTATAAATTATGCATATCAAATATAATACTATGCTTTATCTCTAAATTTTAAAATATTCAACTCTCAATCAATATCACATGACAAACAAAATACTGAGCAAAGTTTCGCTTATTGCTTTGCCCTAGAACCCTACATACAAACACACTCACAAGCATATATTCCCAGCAAACACAAATATATATTTCCTCATGATTTTACAGCTTTTAAAACTCTTGAATTCCTTTTCCACAAATTTTAAAAATATTTGTAATAAAATAATAGTTTAGTCTTGATTCTGATGCTATTGATTACTACTATGTCTGCTCTTAAAATGTCTTTCTTTTCTGAGTATGTTTAGACAGGGTAGTTCCTCAAATTTTTTTTCATGATGTGTATGGTTATACACTTTGACATACTTTATATGTTAAAACATATCTTTCTTTTTTCTATTTTTTTGATAATGCCCATTGTCTGTTAATTGAATTATAAATGTAAAGCTATTCATATAAAAGTCCTAAAAGGTTTTTCTTCTTTCTTTTCTTTTAATTTTTATTTGGAAATTGTGGGGTACAATTCAGGGTTAGGTATATAAATGTTCATTGTGCAGGTACCCTTAATGATGAGCTGTGTCCCCCTTCCCTAGGAAGATATCAACTACTGTCAATCCCAGCTACCTACCCCTAACCCCCTACCTGCAGTTTCCCACTACTTTCAATCCCTTTCCTACAGTAATACAGTAGTTGTTCAAGGTCCATTTATGAGTGAGAACATGTGATGCTCAGCTTTTTGTTTCTGTGAGAGATCACTCAATATTATGAACTCTAATTCTGCCAGGCTTGGTGGCTCAGCCTGTAATTCCAGTGCTTTGGGAGGCTGAGGTGAGTGGATTGCCTGAACCTGCAGGTTTGAGACCCGCCTGGGCAACTTGGCGAGACCTCATCTCTACAATAAGTCAAAAATTAACCAGGTGTGGTAGCGCGCGCCTGTAGTTCCAGCTACTTGGAAGGCTGAGGCGGAAGGATCGCCGGAGCCCAGCAGGTCGAGGCTGTGGTGGCTGGAAGCGGCCGCTGTACTCCAGTCTGGGCGACAGAGTGAGACTCCAACTCAAAAATAAAAAATAAATAAATAAATAAACTCTAATTCCATCCACGTTCTGCGAAGTTCATGATTTTGTTCTTCTTTATGGCTGCATAATAATCCATTGCATATATGTACCACATCTTTAAATTCAGTCTTCTTTTGATGGGCAGCATGGTTGGTTCCATGTTCTTGCTATTGTGAACAAAGCTGCGATAAACATACATGTGCGGGTATCTTTTTTATAGAGTGACCTGAGTTCTTCTGGGTATATTTCCAGTAGGGGGATTGCGGGGTCATATGGAAGGTCAATTTTTAGAACTTTTAGGAATCACCACACTGATTTCCACAAATGTTGTACAAGTTTACACTCCCACCAACAGTGTAGAGTGTTCCCTTTTCGCCACATCCTCTCTAGCATCTGTTATTTTTTGAGTTACTGATGATAGCCATTCTGACTGGAGTGGTGGTATCTCAGTGTAGTTTTAATTTGCATCTCCTTGATGACTAATGAGGCTAAACATTTTTTCATATGTCTGCTGGCTGCTGGTATGTCTTCTTTTCAGAAGTGTCTATTCATATCTTTAGCCCACTTTATAATGGGGCTGTTTGTTTTTTTCCTTTCAGTATGTTTGAGTTTCTTGTAGATCCTTGATGTTAGGCCTTTGTCAGACATGGAGTTGGCAAATATTTTTTCCCCAGTCTGTGGGTTGTCTCTCTGTTCTCTTGATGGTTTCTTTGACTTTGTAGAAGCTTATCAGTTTGATGAGATCCCACTTGTCTATCTTATCTCTTATGGCTTGGGCACTTCGGGTTTTGATCAGGAATTGGTTGCCAGTTCCAACTTCCATATGAATGTCTCTTGCATTTTCTAAGGTGCTAATAGTTTGAGGTTTTACATTTAGGTCTGTGATCCATTTAGAGTTAATTTTTGAGCTGGAAATGCAAGACCACAAAAACCCTAGCTTCAGCAGAAGACTCCAGATCACCAAAAATAAAAGCCCAAATCCAGGACATTGAAGATGAAAAGATAACACAAAAAATCTATGAAACAAAAAGCTGGTGTTTTGAAAGGATAAACAAGATAGATGGTCCCCTAGCCAGACTGACTGAGAAAAAGAGAGAAAAAGCCCAAATAAACTCAGTCAGAAACAGAAAATATGAAGTCACAACTGACCCTGAAGGAATGCAAAAAATTATCAGAGACGAGTATGTACAATTGTATAAAAACAAACTCGAAAACCTAAAGGAAATGGAGGACTTTCTGACATCACACAACCTCCCTAAGTTGAAACAAGAAGACACTGAGACCCTAAATAGACCAATAATAACCAAGGAAATTGATTATGTCATAGGAAACTACCGACAAAAATAAAATCCCTGGACCAGATGGCTTTCCAGCAAAATTCTACAAAACATGCAAGGAGGCACTGATACCAATCCTGTTGAAAGTATTCCAGGCAATTGAGAAAGATGGTACTCTTTCCAAATCATTTTGTGAAGCGAACATCACATTGATACCCAAGCTAGGTAAAGAACCAACAAAGAAAGAGAACTACAGGCTAACATCTTTAATAAACATATATGCTAAAATTCTCAACAAGATCCTAGCAAACTAACCATATGTTGTATGGATTCTACAACATATCTCAAAAATCATCCAGCACAATCAAGTAAGCTTCATTCCCAGGATGCAAGGCTGGTTCAACATTCGTAAGACCATAAATGTAATTAAATACATCAACAGATGTAAAAACAAAAACCACATGATTATATCATTAGATGCAGAAAAAGCTTTTGATAAAATCTAGTACACCCTCTTGATAAAAACCCTCAAACATACATGGCATGTATGGAACATACATGGAACATACCTCCTAACCTATCTTTCTTTTGTCATTACTCCCTGAATGATAGGCTTATTATTGAGTTGCAAGAGTTGGTTATATATTCTTGCACATCAGGGTTTTTCACTGTTCTGTTGAGAAAGCTCTCCCCACTCTTTCCAAAGTTAGGTATATTTTTGTCATTCAATTCTCAGATAAAAAGTTACCTTCTTTGCTAACAAGAAAACTAAATTGAAAGACACTCACTTGACTTTTGATCATTTTTTTCTCTTTAATTTGTTTTACATTTTTATTTATTTAGTTATTTTTATTGTAAATTGAAAATTATAATTATATATGAGGTGGTACTGAATTATATATGAGGGAGAATTATCTTTTCAAGAGCAGGCCCCTTGTAGTACCTGCTAGGTAAGTGTTCTAAAAACTCATTGGCATAAATGCACCAGCTAGTGTTGTGACAGGGTGTGTTTGACTCAGAGAATTTTTTTGGAGATTTTTTTCAACACCTTTGCCCATTTCATAACGGATGATTTATAAGCATACCCGCCCACACTGCACTGATGTTCAGCAGTTTTCAGCATGAGCCCCATGTCCCACCATCCCTACCCACTCTCATCATTTCCCTCTGATGGAAAAAGTCCTCAAAGGCAAATGTTTTGCTGATGTGGAAGAGGTGAAACAAAAAACAGCAGAAGCACTAAAAAGGTATCCAAATTGATAAGTTCAAAATTGTTTTGAGCTGTGGAAAAAGCATCTCAATAGATGCATTACATCAAATGAAGAACACTCTGAAGGTGTCTGAAGTTTAAACATGTAAGAACAAATATACAGCCACACACACAAAAAAATGAAATACCTTGGAATCTTCCTAACTAGAGAAGTAAAAGACCTTTACAACAAAAACTACAAAACACTGCCCAAGAAATCAAAGAAGACACAAAATAATGTAAAAATATTCCATGCTAATGGATTGGAAGAATCAACATTGTAAAGATGTCCATCTTACCCAAGGCAATCTACAGATTTAACGCAATACCCATTAAATTACCAGCAGCATTCTTCTCAGACCTGGAAATGACAATACAGGATTTCATATGGAAACATAAATGACCACAAATATCTAAAACAATCCTCAGTAAACAAACAAACAAACAAAACCAAAGCGAGAGGTATCACACTCCTAGACTTAAACTTTATTAGAAAGTTACAATAATCAAAACAGCCTCGTGTTCATAGAAGAACAGGCATATAGACCAATGGAATAGGACAGAGATTTCAGAAGCAAAACCTCAATTTCTCAACCAACTAATCTTTGACAAAGGCTCCACCACCAACCACAGGGGAGAGGAGAATCTATTTAGTAACTGGTGCAGGAAAACTGGCTGACCACATGCAGAAGATTAAAACAAGACTACTACCCATCACCATACACAAAAATCAACTCTAAATGCATCAAAGGCCTAAACGTAAACCCTCAAACTATAAGAACCTTAGAAAATGCAGGATACACCCTTATGGAAATTGGAACTCACAACCAATTCCTGATCAAAGCCCCAAGTGCCCGTGCCATAAGAGATAAGATAGCCAAGTGGGACCTCATCCAACTGACAAACTTCTGCAAAGCCAAAGACACCATCAAGAGAGCAGGGAGACAGCCCACAGACTGGGAAAAATATTTGCCAAACGTATATCTGACAAAGGTTTAACATCTAGGATCTACAAGGAACTCAAACGTGCCAAAAAGAAAAAAACAAACAGTTCAATTACAAAGGGGGCAAAAGATATGAATAGACAATTCTCAAAAGAAGACATATGAGCAGCCAACAGATACAAGAAAAAATGCTCAGCCTCACTAGTCATCTAAGAAATGCAAATTAAAACCACACAGAGATACCATCTAACTCCAGTCAGGATGGATATCATCAATAACTCAAAAAACAACACACACTGGAGAGAATTGTGGGGGCAAAGGGAACATTTCCACACTGTTGGTGGGAGGGTAAATTAGTACCACTTCTGTGGAAAAGTTTGGTGATTCCTAAAAGATCTAAAAACTGACTTTCCATATGACCCTGCAATCCCCCTACTGGGAATATACCCAGAGGAACTGATTTGCGGTATAAGAAAAAGACACCTGCACATGCATGCTTACTGCAGCATTATTCACAATAGCAAATACATGGTACCGACCGTGCTGCCCATGGAAAGAGGACCAGATTAAAAAAATGTGTACATATACACGATGGAATATTATGCAGTCATAAAAAAGGACAAAATTATGAACTTTGCAGCAACTTGGATCGACTTAGAGTCTATAATACTGAGTGATCTACCACAGAAATAAAGAACTGAGTACCACATGTTCTCACTTGTAATCGGACCTTGAACAATTATCATAATACTATAAGAAAGGGATTGGCAGTAGTAGGAAACTGCCAGGGGTGGGGCACACCTCATCAACAAGGGTACTTGCATAATGAACATTTGTATACCTAATCTGAATTGTGCCCCACATCTTTAAAATTAAATATTAAAAAAGAATAAATACATAATTTTTAATAAATAAATTCTGGGCATTTTGGGATCCTCCTTGTATTTATGGGGTACAAAGTGATGATATTATTCATGGATACAGTGTAGAATAAAAAAATCAGATTGATTTCTCCATTACCTCAAATACTTATCATTTTTTTGTGGCGAGAACATCTGAAATTTACTCTTAGTCATTTTGAAATGTACAGTACACCATTATTAACTATATGCGCACAGGCAATAGAGCTAAAAATACCCTTATTCCTTCTCTCTGACACTTTACACTCATTGACCATCTCCCCATTTTCTCCATTACTCAGTTTCTGTAACTACCATTCTTCTTTCTGCTTCTGTAAGTGGAATGGTTGTAGATTCCACGTGTAAGTGATAACATGCAGCATTTGTCTTTGTGAGTCTGGCTTACTTCACTTAGTTAAAATGTTCTACAGTTCCATCCATGTTGTTGCAAGTGATGAAATTTCCTTATTTTCAAAGATTGAGTAGTATTCCATTGTGTGTATATACATATCACAATTTATTTGTTCATTCACCTGTTGATGGATACTTAGATTGATTCCATAACTTGACTATTGTGAATAGTGCTGCAATAAACATGAACATACATATATCTCTTTGAAATACGGATTTCAAATTTCAGGGATAAATACCCAAAAGTAGGACTGCTGGGCTATATGATAATTCTATTTTTTAGTTTTTTGAGGAACCTCCATGCAGTTTCTCATATGACAGTACTAATTTACAACATCACCAACAGTGTACAAAGGTTCCCTTTTCTTCATATCCTTGCTAACATTTGTTATCTTTTGTCTTTTTTGATAATAGCCATTCTGACAGGTGTGTGGTGATATCTCATTGTGGTTTTAATTCGCATTTCCCTGATGAGAGTGATATTGAGCATTTTTTCATGTATCTGCTTGCCATTTGCATGTCTTTTTTTTTTAGAAATGTCTATTCAGGTCCCTTGTCTATTTATTAATCAGGTTGTTTACTTGATACTGAATTTCTTATTTTTTATATTAACCCCTTTTCAGATGAACGGTTCACAAATATTTTTTTTCACTTTTCTCACTAAAATTACAAATATTTTATCCTAACTGGTAGGTTGTTTCTTTATGTTGTCTCCTTAGCCGTGCAGTAGCTTTTTTGTTCGATAATCTCATTTGCCTATATTTGCTTTTGTTGCTAGGGTTTTTGAGGAGTCATATCCAAAAAAATCACTTTCCAGACTAATTTTTTCCCCTATCTATTTAAAAAAATTATTTTAAAGATGTGGGGTACAATTCAGAATTAGGTATATAAATGTTCATTATGCAGGTACCCCTGTTGATGAGGTGTGCCCCTCCCTCCCCTGGCAGTTTTCCTCAACTGTCAATCCCACCCTCCTCCTCTGGCAGTTTCCCACTACTGCCAATCCCTTTCTTACAGTATTATGATAATTGTTCAAGGTCTGCTTATGAGTGAGAACATATGGTATTCTTTGTTTCTGTGATAGATCACTGAGTATGATTGAATTTAAGTCCATCCAAGTTGCTGTGAAGTCCATGTTTGTCCTTCTTTATGGCTGCATAATATTCCATTGTGTATATGTATTACCTTTTTTTGTCCAGTCCAGCTTTGATGGGCAGCATGGTTGGTTTCATGTATTTGCTATTGTGCATAGAGTGCAACAAACATATATGTGCAGGTATCTTTTTTGTAGAATGATTTGAGTTCCTCTGGGTATAGTTCCAATAGGGGGATTACTAGGTCACATGAAATGTCAATTTCTAATTCCTTCAGAAGTTACCACACTGTCTTCCAAGAGGTTGCACTAGTTTGCATTTCCCCCAGCAGTGTAGAAGCGTTTGTTCCCCCCTCTCCCCCCTGCCCCTATCCTGGCCAGCATCTGTTGTTTTTGTTTGCTGTTTGTTTTGTTAATGACGGCCATTCTTACTGGGGTTAGGTGGTATCTCGATGTGGTTTTGATTTGCATTTCTCTGATGATGAGTGAGGCTGAGCACTTTTTCATGTGTCTGTTGGCTGCCCGTATATCTTCTTTTGAGAAGTGTCTATTCATGCCAGACTAATGTTGTAGAGTTTTTCCTCTATGTTTTCTTCTAGTTTTTTTGTAGTTTCTAGTCTTACATTTAAGTTTTTAATCCATTTTCAGTTGATTTTTATATTTGCTATAAGTATCCAGTTTCATTCTTCCGCACGTGGATATTTACTGTTACCAACACCACTTATTGAAAAGAGTGTCCTTTTCCCATTGTGCATTCTTGACACCTTGTCAAAAATCAATGTACATGTGTGGGTTCATTTCTGTGCTCTCTATTCTGTTCCATTGGTTGATGTGTCTATGTTCATCCAGTAATATATTTTAATTACTATTGCTTTGCTGTATAGGTTGGAACCAGATAGTGTAATGCTTCCAACTTTGTACTTTTGACTCATAATTCCCTTGGCTATTTGGAGTTTCTTTTTTGGTTCCATATAAATTTTATGGTTGTTTTTTCTATTTCTATGAAAAATGGCATTGAAATTTTGATAGAGACTCCAGTGACTCTGTAGATTACACTAGGTAGTATGAACATTATATCAATATTAATTCTTCAAATCCATGAACACAGAATATCTTTCCATTTGTATCTTCTTCAATATCTTTAACTAACATATAGTTTCCAGAGTACAGGACTTTCAACTTCTTGGGTTAGTTTATTCCTAAGTTTTGGTTTTTTTGTAGCTATTATAAGTGGGTTGTGTGTTTAATTTTATTGTCACACTTGCCTCCTGAATAGATTAATTCTTCCAGTCCATGAACACAGAATAGTTTTCCATTTATTTGCATCTTCTTCAATATATTTAACATAGAGTTTCCAGTGTACAGGTCTTTCACATTCTTGGTTAAGTTTACTCCTAAGTATTTGTTTGGTAGCTATTATAATTGGGTTTTTGTTTAATTTTCTTGTCACTTGCCTCGTGATAGTCTCAAGAATTGGTACCTTTTCTGTTGACTGAAGGGCTCCCAGCTCCCAGAATAGTGACTGGCACAAGAGGCCACTAAAACCATTGTTGAATAAGTGAATGAGTAGATGAATGAATGAAGTCCAGTTAGTCTGCTATTGGTAGCGCAGCGAAGCTCTAGAAAAGAATGTGTGGCTTCTGTTTGAGTCCAAAGAAGAGAAAGGTATTGTTCTGTTATTTTCATTAGCAAATCAGGGAGTCCAGGTTTATGTGGAGTAACCAAAGCATAGGTTGAAGGTCACAGCTGTCATCAGGGAGCTCCATTCTTCAGGGCAGCCAATCTTTCTTGTGTGCGTTAACAGCTGTGGCTGAGAGTGGTGCCTGGCAGAAAGTGATCCCCACAAACTTCCCTTCCATATCCAAGCTTGCCTATCTCAGATCAGTGAGGGCCTCAGGATGCTCGTCCTCAGAGACAGCAGTGCCATGAGAGAATCTTTGAGAACCACTGGATTTTGTCCTATATCGACAGTGCAATTTGTTCTCCCAACTGGCCAATGTTAATTTAGGAGAAGTAGCACAGCAAGGCTGGGACTCTTTGCTCACTCATCGACTGGATCCACATGGAGAATGGACACTGGTGTGGTGCTTACTTCATTTCCTGCCAGAACCCTGCTGAACTTCAATTATATGAGAAGGAATGTTCCCTGGTTTCTGTGCCAGTTAGAGAAATGGTCCTTATTATTTTAGTTGAGACTATTCTGAAGTATATTAGGAGAGGGAGAAATTCAAATGGGATTAGGATATCGTATTGGTCCTGAAAATCCTAGTTTATCCTTAATGAGAATCATGGCCAGGTGCTAGCATTTGGTTTTGCGAAGTGTTCAAAAGACAAGGCTTAAAATAATATAAAGAAGAAAGGAAAATCTATGTGCTATTTGTCAGCAAAATTATAAATATTTTAACTATTTCCCAATTGACAATGTAAATTTTATTCACTTAGACATTTTTGTGGTAAACATTTGCTGACCTTAATATTTTTCAGTTTGAATTCATAAAATTGCAGAGTTAGGAAGCTGGTTACAAGAGTATCACATAAAATTAGTGTTTAGTGAGTATAGAATTTCAACTGAGGAAAATAAAAAGTTCTGGAGATGGATGGTGGTGATGATTACATAACACTAAATACACTTAATAGCATAGAACTGTACACTTAAACATGGTTAAAATGTCAAATTGTATGTCATGTATATTTTACAAAAATAAAAGAATTGCAGATTCCCGTGCCCTACCCTTGGGGGGAAAATTATCAATAATTAGAAATCATAGCTCAAATATTTTTTCAGACACCTATTTGTGATTATTCAGATTGATGTTTGCAGTTGTTAGTATCTTTCACACAATTCAATTCCACTTGAACACCAATTGCTGATTTTGTAAACACTTTTTGCAAAAAATATAATTAGCTGATGATTTATTATCACTATTGCAGATTGTATACACCATTAATATTGCAGAAGCTTCTTTAAGGAAAAGTATTTTCAAAATTGCCATAATCCTATTATAGATAGCACTAACTGAAGTGTAGTCATTGTTAAGTGGGCTAACATAATTCTAAAGTTCTTCACAACATTATACATTACTTCCCTGGTCCACTCATTTCAGTCTTGACACTATCAAATAAATGCATTCATTTATGCAGTTAATTTGATAAATATTTCTATTCCTATCACGTATTGGACTCCATGGTGAGGATACAGAAAAGGAACTGATCCTGAATTCAAACTCATGATCTGGGTGTGCATATATGGTGAAGAAGGGGATAAGGATGGGAGAGGGAAGGGAGACATAGTGTAATAACATCAATAATTAGGAATAATAGAAACACCACAGCAACCACAGGTTACATCGAGTCCATAAGAATCTAAGTTTTTTATGCATGCTGTCCCAGATTATCTCCCCAACAATTTTCTGACTGAATTATTGTTGTTAGTCCACCTTTACAAATGCAAACATCATGCTCAGAGAGATTTAATATCACTTCCAAAATCAGAGAATTAGTAATTTGAAGAATCTATCTCTGGCTTTTTCTACTTCAAAGTCCGTGTTTTAAATCACTTCACAACCTTACCTACCACTTCCATTGTTAAAACCAACAAACCAAACAAAAAAAGCAAAGAGAGAAATAAGAATATAATGCATGGAAACTGAGAGGAGAATACAGGAAAACGTGGCATGATGAATGCTGTTTTTTTTTTTTGTCAGAATTTTACGTTTTGGTTTTGGGGAAGTTATTGAGTACAATGATATCAGTTTCATTAATAAACCACCTCCCCATTATCACATATATATGGGGAAGGACAATTACAGAACTCCAGATAGATGAGAGAGACAAAATTTGATTCTGAAAAACTGATGAAAAGCTGATAACTGCTTAATCACACTGCACGAAAGTAATTACCCAAGCACTGAGTGAGGACATATTATTGGCAAGTTGATTCACATGTCAGATCTCCCAGGTTTCTAGAAAAGTTGACGACAAAAGAGTACAAATAGAGTGCTTGACAGAAGGTCTGTAAAAGAAGCAGGAAGACCCATGTTTTTCCTTTACTTTGTCAAAAAATCACACTACTGTAGCTCTGAAATTTTTAATATAATTATATTAGCAGGATATGAGAAGAAAAAGAAGAGAAAGTGAGTCTCTTTGTGTGTGTGTGTGTGTGTGTGTGTGTGTGTGTGCGCGCGCGCGCGAGCGCATGCTTGAGAAACAGAGGGAGAGCAATGGTGATAATGGAAAGACAGAGATAGAGAGATTGGAGAGAGGGGAGAAGAGAGAGAGGAAAGGGGAAAGGCAAAAGAAAAGAGAAAAGGAGAGGAGAAGAGGGATACCAGAAGCCTTGCAAAACTATTAGGCTTTAAGCTATTTCTTTGTGCAATTTTGAAAAAATTAAGTTTTAAAAGTATTGTAACTTATTATATTTGTTAATACAGTCCCCAAAGGATAGATGACTTAGGAGTTTTAGACTACTACTTTAAAGGACTCAGTTAACTAACATTCTCTTCTAAAGCCTCTTTAAGGGATTTGGTACGCTTGTTTCAAATGACATTTGTTACTTTGCAACCTAGGATGTGAGTTATCTGTCCAAAGGCAACTTGAGTAATTTTCATGCGAATGCGTTAAGTCTATTAACCTTGTTTATTCCAGAGAAGCAGATTACTTGTGTTCTTATAGGCAAATGACATAAAAATTCTCCAGAGAATCAATGAGCTTTTGTTTTGCTTGTCCTTCTCAATACCACATTAATTTTAACTTTAAAAGGAGTACAATTTGACTTCATAATTGAGTCACAAGAAACATAAATACAGAACCATCAACAGTTTGGTGCTAATAAGAAAAGCCACCCAAATTCTTACTTTAGCAGTTTTAGATTTTACTCAGTGAGCCTTTTGAGCACCTAAATCCTTTCTGAATGTGTTAACAAGCTGTAGGACAGAGGTACTTTTTATATCCAGGTTGTACTGGAAAGAATGCACTCCTAAAGGCAAACTTAGCACAATAGACTTGAGAGTCCTGGTGTTGTAAGAGGCAGTTAAGATATTCCAGAAGGTTATTTTTCTTCCGCTTGAATACCCACTGCCAGGTGGCAAACTTCTACTCCTCCTTCATGTCACCTCAACCAAAAACTCTGTTCCGCATCTCAAATGTCATATCTGCTTTCCACCTCTGAAATGCATCAATTCATTCATTTGGCAAACATTTCTTCACACAAAAACTCGCAAAGCCACCATTTGTCAAAATCTTGCTAAATGCCACATAATATTCTAGATGCTTTACATAAATTATTTCATTTCTATATAACAGTCCTCTGGTATGCTATGTTCTCTTTCTAGAGAAACAGAGTGTCCAGTCACAGAAGTAGAAAATGGTATTGCCGGGCCAGGCTCAGTGGCTCAGCCTGTATTCAGTACTTTGGGAGGTGGAGGCGAGTGGATTGCTTGAGCCCGAGGGTTTGAGACCAGCCTGGGCAGCCTTACCTCTACAATAAGTAAGTAAGTAAGTAAGTAACTAAGTAAGTAAGTAAGTAAATAAATAAATAAATAAGCCAGGCGTGGTAGCGCGTGCCTGTAGTTCTGGCTACTTGGAAAGTTGAACTAGAAGGATCGCTAGATCACAGCAGGTCCACGCTGGGGTGACCGTGAGCGTGCCACCGCACTCCAGCCTGGGCGACAGAGTATGACTCCAACTCAAAGATAAAAAAATAAAAATAAAATAAAATAATTAGTCAGGCATGGTGGCATGCACCTGTGGTCCCAGCTACTTGAGCCCAGGAAGTCAAGGTGGCAGTGAGCTGTGATTGTGCCATTGTACTCCAGCCTAGAAAAAAAAAGAGGAATCGAAAATGGCCTTGCCAGGCAGCAGGGCCCACAGTCTCTGCCCTCTGCGCACCAGCTCTCTGCCCCCTGCAGCAAACTTGAAAGTTTACTCTATGCCAGTCCTTGTACTACACTTCACACCAGCTATCCCATCTGAACCTTAACACAAATGAATGGGCAAGGCATTATCTTATCACTCACCAGTGCACATGGGGAAACTGAGGTGCACAAAAACTTAAGTGATTTGAGGAAGCCCACACATCTGACAGGTGGTAAAGTGGCCACGTGACCCATAACTCTTCCCAAATCCCTGACCACTGCCCTCTGCTGCCTTGGCTCCACATTTAAAACTGCTGGTTGACTACACATCTATAATTCTATAATTGTGCCATTTCTGCTAGTACTTAATAAACATAAATTTATTTGGAACAACATAAAGAGTAGCTAATAAATACACCAGAAACAAAATAGTGATCAAAAGTACTGTAGCTAACGGCTGCTGTTTAGCATAATTCACATATTGTAAGCTGAAATAGTCACCACCAGTGACATTTTCAATGTTTTGAAAGATAAGTTGAACTAGAAAACCCCTAGGATAGAGAAAATTCAGTATTTCTGTACCATACACATAACTTTGTTATTATTATTTTTTAAGCAATATTTTTTATCATGATACTGTGGGGTACAGTTAAGGGTTAGGTATACAAATATGCTTTGTTCAGGCACCCTTGTTGCTAAGAGGTGTCTCCCCATCATACATATAACTTTAAGCATCAAATTTTATTTGCGTATAGAAAAATCATTAAACCTCTCCTTCAGATTAACAATAAAAACAAAAGGACTATCCTCAAACTTACCTGACAAAGAATCATAAAGAAAGATCAGGCTGTGTTCACAAATTAAAAGTTTACATCTGTACAAATAATAATAGATCTATGACCAAGTCACAGGTAGGAAAGAAAAAAGAAGAAAAACACTAAAGGACAACTTCAAATTTGAAGACCTGGCAGCAAATCTAATAAACAGACCACAAAGCCTCAGGTAAAGGAGCTGCTATCTCACACTTTGCCAAATAAAATGAAATTCACCTTTTAAGAGCTCCGACCAAGCTCAAATAAGTTACTAAACAGTAAGATGTGTGAAAACCAAGCCTTTTAAGAATACAGAGGCCAGAAAAACAAGTGTGATTGCTTTATTCATTAACAAGTGAATTGATACGTAAACGTCTCCCAGTCATTATAACAACTAAGTCATATAAACACATTTGATGCAGTATAAAATAAAATAATGCATATGGAAACATTCCATCAACTGTAGTCCTGTATAGTTATGTAGGTAGCCAAGATATGACAAGACATATCATTTTGTTTGGTTACCAGCAGACTTTCTGAAAGTATCCACCAAGAATATACAGTTTGCTCAGTGCTTTGTGGTCCAACACAGAAAGTTACAGCATAATCCATGGACAACAGGCCTTCAAACTACTTGGGGCAATGGATACAGTGCACACAGAAATAATACTAAATATATGTCTGAATTTAAGCCAGTACTGGATTTTGTGGGTTACATGAGAAAAGTTTTAAGATGTGGAGGTTAGGTTTTGAAAGCAAGAGAATCCAAGGGAGACTGCTCTGAGTTTTCACATTGGATGAGATTTGGAAAGGTGTAAGAAGGGGACATGGATGAATAGATCAACTCTGGAAAGTTGAGTCAGGATGAACTAAGTGCTTCATTCTAAAAGGTAGCCTCCACTTTCTCCAAAACATTAGTCACAGAACTAAGACAAAAAGAGAGCCAGAATAATTTGTTTAGCCCACTTTTTTCTACCTTAACCAAATGTCTTCAATATCAATAAAAAAGGAAAGACACTGGAATTAGTAAAGCCAAGGAAACAACATGATGTCTCAGAAAAAAACAACTGCTTTAGATTTCTAGGAATGAAGTCAAATTTTATTCTAGAAGTTGCCTATTCTTGCAATTTAGGACAAATTATTTAGCAATTCTAAACCTCAGTTTTCTTATCTATAAAATGGGGGCATTTAGATTTCATAGGCCTTTTGAAAATGAAATTCATATGAGATAATAGTTAACTTTGTCTTCACACCATTTCTTCTTACAGTTTAGAAAAGGGGCGTCTGAGTGTTTGCTCTGGTATAATGTGAGTGGTTTCATGGACACTGATAATGATACATAAAAACAGATTTTTCTCCTCCAAGCTACAATTCAGAGCCAGCTATTCTATAATCCATCTATATTTTTGTCATCTAATTAAATAACAGGAGAAATGGGGACGCCTCAGTTGAGGCATTTTGCCATCCTTGCTAAAATACCTGGGCTCTATCTTCACTTATGAGACACTTTGTTGAAGGGTTTATATCAGAGTTTGGTCCACTTGAATCATTCCTATAGGAAATGAGGGTTCTCATCCGAAAATACTCTCCATTTCATTGGCTGTCAGTTTTAATTATGTTGCATTTCATTATAAATTTTCATTTTTGTTTTTACTCTTTTTAACCATAGTATGTATATATTTGTGTGTGCATGTGTACATGCATGTGTGTGTAGTTAACTAAGTATTTTGAAAATGTTCAAAATGCAGAAATAACTTAAAAATTTTTTTTTGTGGGGTATAATTCAAGGTTAGGCATACAAATATTCATTATGCAGGTACCCCTGTTGATGAGGTGTGCCCCCTCTTCCCTGACAGTTTGCAACTACTGCCATTCCGACCCCCACCCTCTCCTGGCAGTTTCCCACTACTGCCAATCCCTTTCTTATAGTATTACAATAGTTGTAATGAGCACGTGATACTCGGTTCTTTGTTTCTGTGATAGATCACTCAGTATTATGGGCTTTAAGTTGATCCAAGTTGCTGCGAAGTTCATAATATTGTCCTTCTTTATGGCTGCGTAATATTCCATCATGTATATGTATCACATTTTTTATCCAACCCTTTTTCAGTGGGTAGCACAGTGGTTCCATGTTTTTGCTATTGTGAATAATGCTGCAATAAACATGCATGTGCATGTATCTTTTTCATAGAGTGATTTGAGTTCCTCTCGGTGTATTCCCAGCAGGGGGATTGCAGGATCATATGGAAGGTTGATTTTTAGATCTTTTAGAAATTGCCACACTGTTTTCCACAGAGGTTGTACTAGTTTATACCCCCACCAACTGTGTAGAAGTATTCCCTTCTCCTCACATCCTCTCCAGCGTGTGTTGTTTTTTGAGTTATTGATGATGGTCATCCTGAGGGGAGTTAGGTGGTATCTCAGTGTGGTTTCAATTTGCATTTCTTGGATGACTAGTGAGGCTATTTTTTCACATATCTGTTGGCTGCTCGTATGTCTTCTTTTCAGTAATGTCTATTCGTATCTTTTGCCATTTGTAATAGGGCTGTTTCTTTTTTTTTCTTTCAGCACTTTTGAGTTCCTTGTAGATCCTAGATGTTAGGCCTTTGTCAGATATACAGTTGGCAAATGTTTTTTCCCAGTCTGTGAGTTGTCTCCCGCTCTCTCAGTGGTTTCTGTGGCTTTGTGGAAGCCTGTCAGTTTGATGAAATCCCAATTGTCTGTCTTATCTCTTATGGCTTGGGCACTTTGGGTTTTGATTAGGAATTGGTTGCCAATTCCAATTTCCATCAAGGTGTCTCCTGCATTTTCTAAGGTTCTTATAGTTTGAGATTTTACGTTTAGGTCTTTGTTTTATTTAGAGTCGATTTTTGTGTATGGTGATAGGCAGGAGTCTTGTTTTAATCTTCTGCATGTGGTCAGTCAGTTTTCCCCGTACCATTTACTGAATAGGTTCTCCTTTCCCCAGTGGTTGATGGTGGGGGCTTTGTCAAAGATGAGTTGGTTAAGAAATTGAGGTTTTGCTTCTGGAATCTCTATCCTGTTCCATTGGTCTATATGCCTGCTCTTCTGTTCTTGTACCAGTACCAAACTGTTTTTGTTATTGCAGTTTTATAATAAAGCTTAAAGTCTTGGAGCATAATGCCTCCTGCTTTTTTTTTTTTTTTTTTGCTGAGGATTGTTTTGGCTATTTGTGATTATTTATGTTTCCATATGAATTTCTGTATTGTCGTTTCCAGGTCTGAGAGGAATGCTGCTGGTAATTTAATGGGTATTGCGTTAGATCTGTGGAGTGACTTGAATAGGATGGACATCTTAACAATGTTGATTCTTCCAATCCATGAGCATGGAATATCTTTCCATTTATTTGTGTCACCTTTGATTTCTTTGAGCAGTGTTTTGTAGTTTTTGTTGTAAAGGTCTTTGACTTCTCCTGTTAGAAAGATGCCAAAGTATTTCTTTTTTTTTTTTTTTGTGGCTATTGTGAATGAGATTGTGCTTTTTATTTAGGTTTCTGTTTATTGTTATTGTATAGGAATACAACTGACTTTAGCACATTTATTTTATATTCTGAGACTTTGCCAAAGTCCTTTATCAGTGCAAGGAGGTTTATGACAGATTCTTTTGGGGTTTTGAGGTATAGAATCATGTTGTCTGTAAAGAGGGATAATTTAACTTCCTCTTTTTCTATTTGGGTACCCTTGATTTCCTTCTCTTGTCTGATTGCTCTAGCTAGGACTTCCAATACTATGCTAAACAAGAGAGGTGAGAGTAGGCATCCTTGTCTTGTTCTGGTTTTCAGGGGAAATGGTTCCAATTTCTGTCTGTTTAGCAGTATGTTGGCTCTGGGTTTCTCGTAGATGGCTCGTATTATTTCAAGGTGTGTTCCGTATGTGCCTATGTGTTTGAGGGCTTTTATCAAGAAGGAGTGCTAGATTTTATCAAAAGCTTTTTCCGAGTCTAACGATATAATCATGTGGTTTTTGTCTTTATATCTGTTGATGTATTTAATGACGTTTATGGTCTTGAGGATGTTGAACTAGCCCTGCATCCTGTGGATGAAGCCTATTTGGTCATGGTGGATGATTTTTGAGATATGTTATTGGATCTGGTTTACTAGGATCTTGTTGCGAATTTTAGCATCTATGTACATCAAGGATATTGGCCTGTAGTTCTCTTTCTTTGTTGGATCTTTACCCAATTTGGTTATCAATGTGATATTAGCTTCATAAAATGATTTCAGAAGAGTTCCATCAGAAGGAACTTTCAATTGCCATCTGCCCCAGGCAGTTTCCCACTTCATACTTTAAGATGAATTCATCCACCTCTTCATCAAGAAGGCTTGAAATGAATCCTAATCCACTCCTTTCCTAACTTATTCCTCTCCTTCAATTAGATTAGTTACTCCTTTTATGCGATTTCTTACTGCCTTGAACACATCTTTAGCACTGTGCTTGTCAAGATGTACATGTTTACACACTCTTTTCTACACTAGGATATGAGATCTTTGGGGACAAGAACCTCTTATTCCTCTTTGTATCCTGTGTTTAGTTGCTTGGCATACAATGATAAACTCAGTAGATAAGAACACAAGATACTTATCTAAAAGCAACAAAAACGTCACCCTGTCTGTTCCCATTTAAATACTAGACATTAGGTCATATATCAAAAGGGTTCATCCATTTTTGCATCAATCCTTCTTCATATCACTGTAAAATATAAAATATAAAAATTTAAATGATCTAAGTGATTCTTTTATTGCTTAGATGCCTTACAGAACATCTTAGTTGTCTTACAAAGCATCTTAATATTCTTTCTGCTAGGTTCAATTCTTTCAAATTCTTCTTAGTCCAAATTCTTCGTAACTTGTGCATTTACTTTATGTTTGCATGCAAACAATGTAAGCATTACTTTTCTTTTTGAATCCTACTCTAAGGAGAAAAAAACCTCAAAAAAAATTCTACAGCATCACACAAAGGAAGTCTAGGTATTAGTCAATGTACAATTCCAATACCTTAGGCCCAAGCATCCTATTTGATAAAAACTCATTCTCCCTTTGGGCAAAATTCATCTGCAATTAGGGCTACTGGCTACTAACATGAGCAGAACTATTCAGCATATTATTGCAGATAGCTAAACTTTGACAAAAGCAAAATCTTTTTACTGTTTACTTCGTAAAGCCTCCTTATTTACGCATCAGCCTTACTTTTTTAGTGTGCCCACTGGAATCATTATAGTGGTTGTTTTACTCATGTCGGTTTTATTTAGATAAGTCGTCCAAAAGGCAGGAATGCATTTGCAGTTTCCATCTATAGCACCGAATACAATATATGCAAGCAATATTTGTGAAATAGTCATACTAGGCTTTTAATGTATTTTTGTAACAAATCCTTTTGAATTGTCTAGAGGCTATATTAGAGTCAAGTTCTGTTTATTTTCTTCTTAAGATTTCTATATTGATTCTAACTCTAGAAATTATAGGCCATTAATGTATCATTTAGAATTTTCTCTTATGGAACATTTTTAGTAGTGCACTACCGGTACTTAGTTTTACATTTGAATCTGGATACAGTATCCTCTAGACCCAGAGACAAACATTTCATTAAAAATTTTATTTTTAAAAGAACGTTTATTTATTTATGTTTTTATTTTTTTGAGTTGGAGTCTCACTTTGTCGCCCAATCTAGAGTGCAGTGGCATGCTCATGGCCACTGTAGCCTTGACCTGCTGGGCTCAGGCAATCCTTCTGCCTCAGTCTTCCAAGTAGCTGGAACTATAGGCATGCACTACCACACCCAGCTTAATTTTTGACTTATTGTAGAGACGTAGTCTCACCAAGTTGCCCAGGCTAGTCTTGAACCCCTGAGCTCAGGCAATCCTCTTGCCTTGGCCTCCCAAAGTGCTGGGATTATAGGCTTGAGTCACCGTGCCCAGTCTCATTAAAAATTTTCTAAGGGATAACTCAGTAATATAAGTTTGCCAGGTACTGTTCTAAGTGATTTACATATAAAAATGGATAGGTATTTAAAAACCTATTCAGTGTCTCACAACTAAAAAGTAGTAAAGTCTAGGATTTGTACACAGTCTAGAATTTTAAAGCAGTCTTACCACTAACTCTTACACCAAGATGACGTGATACTAAATAAGGAGGTACATATGGTCCCCAACTTATGTACCTTATGATGGTTCTTTTACCCATTTTTTTACTTTCTGATGGGTTTACCAGGAAGTAAGGAGCATCTGCACTTCACTTAAAAAAAAAAAAAAAGCAAACTTGAATCAAAAAGTTTCTGAAAAAACTAATAAGCATTTTAGCATTACATTTATCCATCAGTTTTATTTTAGCACGTTTTATTTCTATCATATTGAGTAATTTTATGATGTAATCATTTCTTTGCTAATGTGCAGATTTTTGGCATTATTTCTAATTTTCATTAGAATTCAATTGCTTTTAAAGTATAGTAATGCCCCTGGAAAATTTGTTTATGGAAAACAAAAAGCATTTTTCAATTCTCTCTAGTAACATCACAGTAGTTGTGCAAACATGCATGCCTGCATACACACACACAAACACACACTCTCTCTCTCTCTCTCTTTTAAGCTTTGCTTCTCCATATTATGTCTTTACTTCACTGACTTAGTTTTCTGAAGGCTATTAGAAAATGACTCATCTTTTTCTCTACTAAAAAATAATGCTGGCAGGGTTCGGTGGCTCAGACTGTAATCCCAGCGCTTTGGGAGGCCGAGGTGAGTGGATTGCCAGAGCCCACGGGTTCGAGACCCACCTGGGCAACTTAGTGAGACCTCACACTACAATAAACCAAAAATCAGCTGGGCGTGGTAGTGCACGCCTGTAGTTCCAGCTACTTGGAAGGCTGAAGCGGAAGAATCGCGGAGACCAGCACGTCACACTACGGTGGCCGGGAGCGGCCACTGCACTCCAGTCTGGGTGACAGACTGAGATTCCAACTCAAAAAAAAAAAAAACCAATAATAATAATAATTCTTGTAATACTTTGTGTAAATTGTATTCTGCCAACAGTTTATTGTTTACCATGTTCACGGTGCTTGGCACACATTACTAAACAAAAAGAAAAAACCCCATTTGCTTATGGAGCTTATATCAGAAGACAGACAGTAAATAATAGATGCGCTAAATCGGTAACTTTTATAGCAGGTTAGAATATGATATGTGAGATAAAGAAAAAATAGATCTGGGTTGGGTGGATAGAGAGAGCTGGGGAATGGGAATTGAAGTAGTTGTAATATTCAGTAGGGAGGTACTGGTTGGTATCCCTTTTGGCTATCTGAGCAAAAAGATTTGAAAGAAGAGAGGGAGTTTGCCAAGAAGCTATATGAAAGGAGTATATTCTGGTCAGCTGAGAATATTTTCATTACTTAAATATTTTTTTAAAATTAATTCTTGTGAGCAGGAACACCCAGGCTGTTCATTAAGAGTGGAAACTAAGCTGTAAAGCACTAGATTGACAATAATCAGGACCAAGACACTCATTTCTGTCCTTCAAGTAGACTCTGGCTTAGCAGTACTCCTGAGATAGAAAACAAAAATTCACAAGGCCATCCTTTGAACAAAAAGTCTCCTGAAATGATGGCATTTAATATTGCAATAAATTGAAAAAGAATAGGCAACAAGTTGAGCTTCACCAAAGGTTAGGACCTTAAAAATGGCTAGCAAGCATGCTGCAGGAACAATGAATTAAGAAACTGTCCCCAAAGAAGAGATTAGAACTTATCCGAATTAGTGCTCAGCAAGACTTTTAGGATGAATAAAGCCGCCTCTTAATTAAGCGCCGTGAAGAGTGGGAATGTCTGGAGGTCAGATGGGGAACCATCCCTCTTTGCTATGAGGTCAAGGATAAGCAGAAGCCAGAGTCAGAGACCTTTGACTGCACACTTAGAAGCCCCATAACAGTGGACAGAGGCAGGCATCTGGATGAGCTAAAGAAAGACCCATTTTCCTCATGTAGATATAAATGGGGCAAAGCCAAGGGGCATGTATCTAGATAAAAAATGTGGAAGCCAATTTTTCAAATGACTGAACTTTATCTATATTCTGAGCAACTTGGAAGCAAATTGATTCAGAGCTGAGAAAGCAGATTTTGAAGACAAGTAACTATAATTGAAGGATACTATATACTTCTTACTAATGCACTATGATCTGAGAAAGGAGGCCTAGGGATATAAACCAAGCAACAACTGCTCTGAAGACTTAATAAGATTTTATGAGATTCTGTAATTTCCCAAATTGCAAGTTTGTAATTTTTGTTTTTCTTATTTATTCGACTCAAACATTACTTCCTTAAAGAAGCCTTCCCAAGTCCCCTACATCACAAAATTGCCTAACTTTATAATTTCATAGGACTTCTGTAGTTGTCATTAAATAATAGAGATTTACAGCATGCCTCTCCCAAAAATATCAGCTATACAAAAAGACAAGAACCAGTATTGTTGGTTTTACCGCCCATTGTTTCCCCAACACCTCACCCAGTGCCTGGATACAGGAGTCACACAATAAATATTCCTGTAAGGAATCAATGAAGACATTCAGAAAAAAGAGCCTTAGGAGTGATTATGACATAAAATGTAACTCAGTTATTTTGGTGAGATGAAACATAAGGGTGTGATAAACAGTGAAAAAAAATCAGATTGGTAGAAAGGCAGTTGACAAGAGAAGACAAATGAAATCTACAGATAAAAAGAAAATGTGCTGATCTCAAGAAATTAAAACATTGTCTTTCCTGGTGGGTTTACAGAGAGAGAAACAGTATGAGAAACATGTATCTAAAGAACAATGCCAATATTTTTCCCAAAACTTAATTTTGGGAATTATAAAATTTATCACTCAGAATATTAAAAATATTTCCTATAATATAGGTATTAACTTGTAATTTGAGGGAGTGTTAGTGAGCACAGACTAGTCAAATTGCAAGGATATCCTTACTAGCTGGACAAAAGATTTAACCTCAGTTTCTTTATCTGCCAAACTGGGATAGTAACCATAAAGTGAACCTCAGAGTTGTAAGAATGTAATTATACAGAATATGTAAAGTGCTGATAATAGTACCTATCATATGGTAAGTGATATATAAATTGATCATTATTATCTCTATAATAACTGATAATTTGACTATACAGGGTGCCATGATACTGCTTAGACATTTTGAAAGAATGAAATGCTTACTTGCCACAGTAAACTTCCCTGGTACCTGGAAATTCTCTCTTGTTAATTGACTTTTTTTTTTTTTTTTTTGAGTTGGAGTCTCACTGTGTCATCCAGATTGGAGTGCATCAACCTGCTGGTCTCCGGCGATCCTTCCGCTTCAGCCTTCCAAGTAACTGGAACTACAGGGGCGTGCTACCACACCCGGCTAATTTTTTGATTTATCGTAGAGATGAGGTCTTGCCAAGTTGCCCAGGTGGGTCTCAAACCTGCGGGCTCAGGCAATCCACTCACCTCAGCCTCCCAAAGCACGGGATTACAGGCTGAGCCACCGAGCCCGGCTGTTAATTGACTTTTGATATGTCTTTTTACCACATGCTAATTATATTGACTTAGAAGAGTTTTAAAACTGTAAATTACTTCAAATGCTTTCTAGAAGTAGACACTAAAAAGTCATAATCTTTTAGGCATTATACATTGAATGCTATTTATGATGCTTATAATTACAAAATTCATTGCAATTAAACCTTCTAAATTAGTCTGAAGGTCAATTAATTTTAAAATAAAGTCATTTACAAACTTAAACTAATGCAAGCTAATTCAGTCCAGGTATCAGATATTTAAAACTGAATAAAACTGCACAAACCTTTGAAATATACTTCATTAATATTCAAGTTATTTGTCTCTAAAACATTTGCATGTGTCATAGTAATTTTTTGACTCTAAAGGAGGAAAGAGTAAAGAAGTATGATGTTTGATGCATAGTAAGTGCTGAATAATTACTGACTGATTGAATGAATGATTGATTAGGGCTAAGGAGCTCATAGAATAATTAGGATTTATCATTACTAAACATGTTACCAGTAACTATACCACCAGTTTCTGGTGTAAACACAAAGAAAAACATAAGGCATAAACACATAAAGAATTGATACAAGAAAAATTTTTAAAAAATCTTCCATTGTAAATCTGTGACTTCTTTATCTACTAGTTGAACATGTGATGGATTAAAAGAGAAACCAGAAGAATCGTCTTTCCTATACTCCACTAGATCCATTCAATATTGATATTCAAGTTTAAACATTTCTCATTAAATTTGGGCTACCAATATTTATTTATCTGTTTGTTACAAAGCATTGTGCAGTCTTTAAGTAATAATGGGAATAACAATCTCGCATGGGCATCATAAGAAATAACTATTTGCTGTTTAAATGCTTTATTGGATATGAAAATACTGTAAGTTCTAGTTATCATGCTCAGGTGTACAATATAGAAAGCGAGTGGCATGTATCTCTACTCCCCATCCTAAGGAAAAGTGCTGTTACAGGTTTGATGGGGAAGATGGGAATCAGGCAGGGGTAGGGTGACATGGTTGTAGTTAGCAATCCTGCTTAAGCTGCCACTCTGACACAGTCTTTTTTTGTATTTTCACATACATTTTTTATTGTTAATTTTTAAAATGCTTTATATTTCATTTTAAATATGTGGGGTACAAGTCAGGATTCAGTACATAAGTGGTCTACAAGCAGGTGAAGTTTGGGCCTCCCACTGGTCCTCACTTTGCCTGGTTTAGGATCAGACACCCTTACCGATGTTATGTGCACCCCCTGTCCTGCACACCATCAATGTCCTGACACTGCCAGTCCCTTTCTTGTAGTATTATGGTAAATATTCAGGGTCCACTTAGACGTGAGAACATGTCGTACTCAGTTTTTTTTTTTCTGTGATCAATCACTGAGTAGGATAGACTCTAAATCCATCCAAATGGTTGCATTATATTCCTTCATGTATGTGACACAGTCTTACTCAGTGATATCCTAAAAAACCACAATCCTCTCTTCCTGCTATGGATGTGCCCTGGAGGACCACGTATGAGTAGAACACAGACAACAAGAATGATGGAGCCACCTGAGAGCTTCAGGTCAGCCTCTGCAGTGTCCTGCCATTGCAAACTTTCTCTTTACACAGTTGCTGCGATATCTTGACCATGTGCAGGAAAGATGTGAGGCCCTTAAGCTGAATATTTACACTCCACATCAAGTTCCTATGCACTACTCTATGCCCCAGCTATGACTAAATCATCAGGATCAAGCTCTTTCTAAGACCTGTTCTTACCCTTGTGCCACAATTTGGCCACGAGGTTCACAATTTTTCCCTGTGTCCACATCCCTGCTGAGTTCCTCAGCTTAATTATGATAGGGATGTCAACTTGTCACTCCCTTTCAGGAATTCAGGGGTATCATTGGCATTTTCTTTTCTTTTCTTCTTCTTCTTTTTTTAAATAGTAGGCACCTTTATTTATTATTATTATTATTATTAATTTTGAGTGGAAGTCTCACTTGGTTGCCCAGGTTGGGGTGCAGTGGCATGCTCACAGCCACCCCAGGGTCGACCTGCTGGGCTCCAATGATCCTTCCCTCTCAGCCTTCCAAGTAGCCGGAATTGGCTCGCACTACCACGCCCAGGTAATTTTATTTATTTATTTATTTATTTTAGAGATAAGGTCTCGTCAAATGCCCAGCTTTATCTATCTATCTATCTATCTATCTATCTATCTATCTATCTATCTATCTATCTATCTTAGAGACAAGGTCTCGCCACGTTGCCCAGGTTGGTCTTGAACCCACGGCCTCAGGCAATTCACTCACCTAGGCCTCCCAAAGTGGTGGGATTACAGGCTGAGCCACTGAACCTGGCCTCTTTTATTTCTTTTTTTTTGAGTCAGAGTCTCACTGTGTCACCCAGTTTGGAGTGCAGTGGCATGCACACGGCCACCACAGCCTCAACTTGCTGGGCTCAGGGAATCCTTCCACCTCAGCCTTTCAAGTAGCTGGAACCACAGGCATGGGCCATCACAGCCGGCTGATTTTTTTTATTTATTGTAGACATGAGGTTTCACCAAGTTGCCAAGGCTAATCTCGAACCCCTGAGCTCAGGCAATCTTCTAGCATTTGCCTCCCAAAGTGCTTGGATTATAGATGTGAGCCACTGCACCCAGCTCATTGGTATTTTCTACTAGCAGTCTCTCCCCTTTCTCCACCAGCCTATGCAGGTCTACTGGCTAGGTTCAGGCTGAAGATATCCCAGACATAAGATACCATCAGTGGAGATGCCACTTACCTATTTTGAAATCAGACCAGGTTTTAATATTTTTATGCAAAAATTGAGTGTGTGGGTTGTCTATGTGTGTGTTGGGGAGGGGGTGGTTAATGTGCTCTCCTAGTTCACAAACATATTCAGTCATTCTGTTGACCTTAGATTCCTCACTGCTCTGCACTCTCACCTGTTGGGACACCTTTTCAATACTTGCTGTCACATCTTTGTTACTTACACATTCATAATTACCATCTTTTCCGAAGGATATGTTCTGCTCACTGAGCTTGACATATTAACGTGTTTGCTCTGCCCAAATAATATTTGACAGGCCATGACATTTCATATCATGGCATAGAAAAAGATCCATATAATTTGTAAGGTATTATGACATGGCGTTACCATTGAAATTTTATTCTATGTAGTTTCCTGCACATTGTCACAACAAAGGATTCTATTTCTTGCTCTATTTTTTCGTTCCTGAAGTTAAGAGTGAAAGAATTGAAGGAAAAATATGTTTTCTAGTGGCCTATGGTCACTCTTTTTTTTTTTTCTTTTTTGAGTTGGAGTCTCACTTGGTCGCCTAGACTGGAGTGCAGTGGCCGCTCCCGGCCACTGAAGCCTCGCCTGCTGGGCTCCGGCGATCCTTCCGCCTCAGCCTTCCGAGTAGCCGGAATTACAGGCGTGCACTACCACGCACGGCTGATTTTTTGATTTATTGTAGAGATGAGATCTCTCTGCCCAGGCGGGTCTCGAACCCACGGGCTCAGGCAATCCACTCACCTCAGCCTCCCAAAGGCGCGGGATTACAGGCTGAGCCACCGAGCCCAGTTTATGGTCATTCTTTTATGAAAAAATCTTTCACTGAATTCACTGACATTAAAAGGCTGAAAGTTAACAAGCTTCCCAAAGTGAACGGCATATTTCTTATTCACCCAGGATTTTGTTTCTATTTAAGTATCTCTCTTATTTTCCTCCAGAATGTCAAGTGCAGATATGGGATGGGGGAGAAAGGCAGAGAACTAAACATAATTATGATCCCCAAAATTATCAAACCCAAACCTTAACACAAAGCTGTTATAGTTGGGCAGGTATAAACAGTGAGTAAAATATATTAAAAAAAATTAAACATTTGTCTTTAAACAAAATAATTCTCTACTATGAGAAAGTGATATTAAAGACATGCCATAACAACAAGATATGGCAAATGGCTCAAATACTTTTCAGGATTCTTTCTATTTTGGACATCATTAAAACATTCCTCTTATGGTTTCATCATACATAACTCAAAGAAAAAAATTAGTGTATTTCTTCTGTTTGATACAGCAAAATGTACAAATATTTATAGAGAATAAGAATTATTAAGATGTGAACCTCTGAACCAAGAAATTGCACTGCTTGAAAAACAGTAGGAAACCTGAAAGTTGTAACTTGATATTAAGATCAAAGCCCAAATCAAGTGTAGGCTGAATCTAAAACAATGCATTAAGCCTTTGCTTATAAATGTAGAGTTGTTTGGAATTGTTTTCTATGCAGAGAGAACAGATTGAGGCAAGTATTAGTAGAATACACACACAAAGACTTTTCTGGAGAAGACACAGGAGTTCCACTTAAGGCAAAGAAAATCAGGAATTCTTTTATTACTTTTCAAAAATGTTAATTTTGATTTGCAAGTTCATGAGGAATGTCTTAAGCCATGATACTTGAATTTTAAAAACTCAGTATATTTACCTGTTTAAATAGCAGCATTGTACTGAAGACAATCTTTTATGATTCAGGTATTGAAGTGTCTTGTATTTATCTTATTAATATCAAAAATATTTTACAGAGCTTCTGATTAAGATAATGCAGATGCTTTCATTTTAAGACATTTTCTATTAGGTAGGAGAAATATGTTCAAGAGATGTATAACACGGTGACTATGGTTTATGACAGTGAATTATATACTTGAAGATTGCTATGAGAGTAGATTTTAAGTGTTTTCACCACTAATAAGTGAAGTAATTGATATGTTAATTAGCTTTATTAGTCATTCCACAGTGTATACATATATCAAAACATCATATTATACACTTAGCTACAATTTTTATTTGTCAATGAAAACATTAATTTTAAAGAACATAGCTAAGAGTTCTTTAAAAAAACACAATTTCTAATATCTGCTTGTTTTACTAATAACTATCTCATTCATAACAGTTTAAAAAGTTATAGATGTATCATTTCTGGATCAGTAAATAATAGTAACAGTATCTTATGTAGTCCTTCATGGTTTTTTTTTTGGACTTCTTTTGAATGTGATGATTATATTGTCTTAAATCATCTTCTGTATATTCCAATTTAAACATTTAGTGAATGTCTAAAATTGCTGAGAATACGATGATGTAAAAGATAAAGATGTGCATAGTCTAGCTTTTGGGGACCAAATGAGAAAACTAGTACATGGGACAAGCTTCATTAGAGGCATCATAATAATCAGAAAAGCGTTTCTAAAAGAAGAAATTAATTTTAAATCCTGCAAGTGATTATCATAGAATATTATAGAAAGGTGGAGCCATTTCAACTGGGACCCGAAGATTTTGATAAAAATTGACAGGAACACAGGTAGAGAAAGAGATTCTTGAAAGGGCTCAAATCTACTTGGTATGCTCAGGATTCAGCATTTCAAGGGACAGTATTAAAGTGAGGATGAGGGAAAAAAATGACTGGCCCTTTGTGTCATTACATCCCCATTTGGCTTAGGCAAAGGTCCTTGTAAGTTTCTAAATAGAAAAATAACATCTGAATTTTAGAACTAGAACGCAGCAATACCTAGAGGAAATTTCAGCATCTCTTGCTCCTCTCTGTCCATGTTTGCTTTTTCCCTTCTCATTTCTGAGGCCAACCTATCCACCCCTTCTCAGGTCTCAGCCCTTCCACTCCCTGAGGAATGAGGGAACTTAGCTCATCACCTTTCAACCTTGTCTTGGCTGTTAATACTTTCTTATGAGAATTTAATGATCATGTGTTAATTAAATTCCAGAAGAATCACAAAAAAATATTATGGAAGCACAGTAGAAAGTCCAAGGGACATTTCCCCCTCTGAACAGCATACTTTGTCAGGAAGCAATTATAAGAAAGACAAAGTGAGATAGATACTCATAGATACAAAGTGAGATAGATACTCAATTATACACAGTATAATTGTTCTTATTTCCATTGTTTCTTCCTCCCACTATTTTCATAGCAGCTTGCGTCATTTTAGCTGGTGGGCTAAGGGAAGTGTCCATAACAAATTCAAATATGGAAGGAGATGCCTACTCGGTGAGCTCTCTTTTTGTTTCTAGATACAGTCAAGCTGAGCAGGTAAATTGGGCTTACTTTTAAAAGTTTTTAAAATTAAATGTATTTATTTTTATTATAGCTCAATAAATGATATATTCTGTCATTGTCTTAAGATTGCAATTCTCTTGTTCTCTTGAACACACCCCCACAGTACACTCTGACTCTCTTCTTAGCCAAAGCAGTAGCACAACTGAGTAGGAGGCAAATACAGAAAGCCAACAGGCAAGATGGGAAATGTGGGACTGTATAATCAATGTGCCCAAGTCCCCTCATTTGCTCTTCTGTAAACACAATCAAAAGCTCTGATTTAAATTCATTCTTGCCCTCATGCATAATGAATTATAGTTGCCCTTTCCTAGCTTTAAAAACATCTGTGGTGGAAACCCTAATTACAATTTCACACACACACACACACACACACACACACACACACACACACACACACTGCAAAAAAGAAAACTTATACAATTCAAAAAGAAGAATAACTCATGATTCTTAGATTTTTTTAAAGGAAGTGAAAATTGACCAAAGGCCAATGCTGCCCTCATATTTATTGTGCATCATGAACTTTACTAAAGCTTTCTGCTTGCTAATATTAAAATAACCTTTATAACATGTTTAATTCCAGAAAGGAAAATATGTATTTTTGAGTAAATAACTCTAAATATAAGTAAAAGAAAACAAGTTTTTGAACTTCGTCATCATATACAAATGAAAAGTAATGAATCCTCCTCTTCTTATCTCTTAGTTTGAGGACTATGCAGTCAAGTGCAGAAAGAAGATATAATTTCCAACATGCAGAACCGACACGAGAAATTCCTCAGTATTGTCAGCATTTAATAGTCACTATAAATTTATAAATATATGAGATTGATATTAACACAAATTAAGTTGGTGGACATGATTTACATAGGATCAATCTGTGTTAGCCATAAAATATTATCTAATTAAAAGTATTATGATATATCATTATCATTTTACCAGTAATTCGACTTTATGCTCATAGTTGAAGGCACTTAATCATTGACGAGTAAATGTAACTACAGAGAATTACTCAGCAGTTTAAAGTCTGCTTGAATGGGGATGGGGAAGTTTGTCATTTATTCTTTAACTACAGTGAAAAACATCACAGCTGTTTCACATAGTTTTCTTTAGCAACTTTTGTTGGGAGCCGGCCATGGAGGCCCACTGAGTGTAGGGATCAGGAAGGGCCGTTGACCCCAAGACTACTAGGATATGTTCAGGAGCTATTGACCCCCTTTCCTCCCCCTTTCTACTCAACACTAACCAGATTAAGCTCCTGTGAGCTCAAAACATAAAAACTCTGAGACCAGGACGGACACAAGCTAACTTTAGAAGCTCATTGCTCCCATTCTTCCACAAACTGCAGTTTTGGCTTTCACACAACTTATAATTCAAACTCGTGTCACATCTAAGAGCCTTAGTATTGGTCACAGGCTTCTGGGTCAAGATCTTAGGTTTAGAAGACAGCCATTTTGTTGAAAGAATGTGGTTGGGTTACTTGCAGGTAGCCCACTGTGAACTTTGGACTGGGCCACATTCCAAACATTCTGGGATGGGCCACTTTTGTTTGTAAAGTAAATACTTAAGCTTCTATAGAATTGTTTAACTTGGCATAAATCAATCAGCTTAGGATGAAAAAGGTTTAAAGAATATGTCAGTCACAGATTAGGTTATCCTTTGTTATGGAATTTTAAGATTATCATATGAAAAGGGTTTAAAGGCAATCATTGATTAAGTTTTCATGGATTAAGGTTTCTGGTGGGCAGGGGACGCCCCTCCCACATCTGACTTTGTGTATAAAAGACCCATTGTAATTCCCAATAACACACATCGCTTCTGCACTAGACCGGAGTCCAGTCTCTTTCTTTCTCTCTCTCTCTTTCTCTCATCTTCCCCCCCATTCACTGACGCCGTCTCCACCTTTGGGGTACGCTGAAACCGGCTGGAGCTGGTCCCCGGCAAGTGGTGCCCAACGTGGGGCCTCAAGGTAAGTTTTCTCTTTCTTTTTAGGGACCCCTCTGGAGAGACAGGCAGAGCAAGGAAGGGTGAGCAGTTTAAGAGCCATGGCAGAATCATGGGCCAGAGTGAGTTTGTTCATAAGTATTCTGATGTCTATTAGTATTTTGCACATATTGTCTGATAGAGGAACCAGTTGTCTTGACTCTTGCATTTTGTATGCCCTAGCTTTATGGAATATTATCCAGGATGTTTTTTACCTACAGTACGATTCCTTCAAAATTCCGGCCAAAAATAAAGACACTCCCCTGCTGGCCGTAGCCTCGGCGCCTCCTTTAGATGATGAGTTTTTCCCCGAGGAGGAAATGGAGGAAGTGATTGGGTATCATAAGCAAAAAAATCTTCCTAATGTTGCCAGGGCACCTCCTCCCATACCCTTTACTAGAAATAAGGTGAAAATACCAAAATTCACACCTGGGTATGTGTCTCCGGCTAATGTAGGTATGCAGGGAGCCAGAAAAAAGGCAGAAGAGGGAGATTTTACCTTGTCTTCTTGCTTTCCAGTAATTTATATGGAAGAAGGCACAGTAAATGAGGCAATTCACTGGGAGCTGCTACCATATAAATTAATTAAGGAACTTAAAGAGGCTTGTACTCGGTATGGTCCTACGGCTCTTTATACTATTACTATTATGGAACAATTTGCCACTTGGTGGATGACACCACAAGATTGGTGACAACTTGCTAAAAGCTGTTTGTCAGGAGGGGCCTATTTACTATGGGAAACTGAATTTGAAGATCAGGTAAAGATCCAGAAGGCTGCTAACCAGCAGAGGGATCCGAATCAGTTTCATATTTCCAGCAATACGCTGTTAGGAAGAGGATTATATGAGACAGTTGACAGTGAACTAATCTCACCCAAGGAAGTTTTACTCCAGGTAAATTCTTGTGCAAGTGAGGCTTTGAAGAAGTTACTTATTAATTCTACTCAGAATACCTCACTATCTGATTTTAAGCAGAAAACAGATGAAACTTACGAGGAGTTTCTCTCTAGACTAACAACAGCAGTAAATAGAGTAATCTCTAATGCAGAAGCAGCAAATATCCTTATTAAACAGTTGGCTTTCAAGAATGCTAACAGTACTTGCCAAGCTTTGATTAGACCGATTAGAAGAACAGGACAATTAACTGATTATATCAGGCAGTGTGCTGATATTAACCCTGCCTTTATGCAGGGTATGGCAATAGCCGCCGCCTTGAAGGGAGAAACTTACACACAATTTGTGCAGGGAATGCAAAATGGTAACAATAGATCAAAAAACAGCTTGGTTTTAACTTGTTATAACTTGGGCAGCCTGGCCATATTAGTAGGAACTGCCCAGCTAAACAAGGGTTTCAGGAAGCTCTGATGCAACAGCCTAATGAGAGCTCTCAGCCAAAGTCTCTGTGTCCTAGGTGTCAGAAAGGATTTCATTGCGTTAGGGATTGCAAATCCAAATTTCATAAAAATGGCACTCTGTTAACTAAACAACAATCTACAGTGCCGATTCCAGGAAATGGGCAGAGGGGCCAGCCCCAGCCCCAAGTAACAATAGGGGCAGCTTCCAGCATGAACCCGTTTGTTCTCTTTGTCCCATCTCAGAATTCATCAGAGCCACCCCAGGGAGCACAGGACTGGACCTCCGTTTCTCCACCACAACAATATTAGCTCCAGATGTTCCAGTTACCCCAATTCCAATGGGAGTGAAGGGCCCTCTCCCGGATGGAGTAGTGGGTATAATATTAGGAAGAAGTTCCCTGTCTCTACAAGGAGTTTCTGTGATTCCTGGAGTGGTGGACTCTGACTACACAGGGGAAATCCGGGTACTTGTTGCTCCCCCTAGCAAAACCGTACAATTTTATGAAGGTCAAAGAATAGCACAGTTACTACTCTTACCCTGTCATAAAATGGGCAAGTCTCTAACCGATAAGCCCAGGGGTGACTCTGGAATTGGCTCTAGCAATTTTGCTTTCTGGGTTCAGGAAATTACTAACTCCAGACCTCTAAAAGATTTATATATTCAGGGAGTTAAAATTAAAGGTCTAGTAGATACAGGGGTTGATGTTTCTTGTATTGCTGGGAAAGACTGGCCGTCTTCCTGGCCAACACAAGTAGCCCCATCAGGACTCATTGGTATTGGTCGAGCGCCCTCTGTAGCCAAAAGTTCTCAAATCTTAAATTGGACAGATAACAAAACTTCAGGAACCTTTTGTCCCTACATCATTCCTTCCATCCCCATTACACTTTGGGGATGCGATATTCTTGCTCAAATGGGCATGCTTCTGTATAGTCCACATGACAAGGTGTCAGCACAAATGCTACAAATAGGATGCGATCCCTTAAAGGGGCTTGGAAGGAACAGACAGGGCATAAAAGGACCTGTTCAGGTTGTAGAGAGGAAAGACCGATCTGGTATTGGCTTTTCAATTTTTCCCTAGGGTTCATTGTTCCTGAGGCTGCTGATCCCATTATCTGGAAAGATGATAAACCAGTGTGGGTGGAACAATGGCCCATGCCCTCAGAGAAACTTAAGGCAGCAAGAGAATTAGTTCAACAGCAGTTGGAGGCTGGCCATATAGAGCCTTCTACCAGTCCTTGGAATACTCCTATATTTGTTATAAAAAAGAAATCTGGAAAATGGAGACTTTTACAGGATCTAAGAGTCATTAATGCCACCATGAGGCTATGGGTGCACTGCAGCCCAGGCTGCCATCTCCGGTTGCTATTCCTGCTGATTATAACATCATAGTTATTGATCTACAGGATTGCTTTTTTTCTATACCTTTAAGTTCTCAAGACTGTAAAAGATTTGCATTTAGTTTACCTTCTCATAATTTAAAGCAGCCGTTCCAGAGATATCAATGGAAGTTTCTGCCACAAGGTATGAAAAACAGCCCTACCTTGGCCAGAGGTTTGTAGATGCAGCCTTGCAGGATATAAGAAACAAATATCCTAATCTTTATTTAATTCATTACATGGATGATATTTTACTGGCTCATGCAGATCGTGCTCACTTGCATAATGTTTTGAATGAAACAGTAACAGCATTGGCTAATTGTGGTTTGAAAATTTCTCCTGAAAAAATTCAAACCAACCTGCCCTTTACTTATCTTGGCCGAGTGTTAAACATTCAAACTGTGAGTCACCAATCTCTACAATTAAGGAAGAATCATTTGGTTACCTTAAATGATTTTCAGAAATTATTAGGATATATTAATTGGCTGAGACCTTATTTACATGTCACTACTGCAGATTTAAAGCCTCTTTTTGATATACAGCAGGGGGATCCCTCCCCCACTTCTAAAAGAGTCTTAACACCCGAGGCAAAAGAGACCTTAACTCTCGTGGAAAAGGCCATTGAGTCCCAAAGGGTGAAAAGAGTAAGTTATGATATACCATGGAAGTTAATTGTGTTGGCTACTCCTCATACCCCAACAGGGTGCTTGTGGCAGGAAGGAACTATGGAATGGTTACATTTACCGATTTCCTCTAAAAAAGTTTTAGTATCTTATCTGTACTTAGTAGCTTTGTTAATAATCAAAGGAAGACAGAGAAGCGTGGAATTGTTTGGAAAAGATGTGGATAATATCATCATCCCATATGACAAAACTCAGTTTGAAACCTTGTTGCCAACAATGATGATTGGCAAGTGGCTTTGATTGATTTTAGAGGACAAATTTTGTTTCATTTGCCTAGAAATCCATTGTTGCAGTTTGTGAAATGTAATCCTATAGTTATTCCTCGTGCATGCTCCTTAGTCCCCCTCAAGGGAGCAGTATTGGTTTTTACTGATGGCTCTTCTAATGGTAAAGCAGTGGCAGTAATTAATGACAAACCTCATGTTTTAAGTACTTCACAGACTTCAGCACAAAAAGCAGAATTAAGAGCTGTCTTATATACCTTTACTGCTCTAAAAGACAAGAGATTTAACTTGTATACTGATTCTCGTTATGTTCAAGGGCTGTTTCCTCATATTGAGACAGCAACTATTCCTGTTAGTAAAACCACAATTTTGGAATTGCTTATACAATTGCAACAATTGATTCATGTTAGAAAAGAGCAATTTTTCGTTGGCCATGTCAGATCTCATTCCGGCCTTCCAGGACCTCTACATGAGGGTAATCAATTGGCTGATAATTTAACAAAACCTGCCATCTATGCAACTTTGGAGACAGAGGCAGTCACTCAAGCTCAACTATCTCATAATATTCATCAAAATACTACTGCTTTATGTTATGAATTTCAGATACCTAGGGAAGCAGCAAGGCAGACTGTCAAGAATTGTCCAGCATGTCCTACTTTTGTTAATGTTCCAGCAGGAGTTAATCCTTGAAGATTGAAACCAAATGTATTATGGCAAATGGATGTAACTCATGTACCTACTTTTGGAAAATTGTTTTATGTGCATGTTACTGTGGATACGTTTTCTCACATTATTTTAGCCTCAGCAAGAACTGGAGAAGCTTACAAGGACGTGGTGCAACATTTATTTTTTTGTTTCTCACAGTTAGGTATGCCAAAACAACTTAAGACTGACAACGGTCCTGCATATACATCAAAATCTTTTCAACAGTTTTGTTCTCAATTTAATATTTTTCATTCTACAGGAATTCCTTATAACCCGCAGGGTCAAGCCATAGTTGAAAGAGCCCATCAAACTTTAAAAAATCAAATACATAAATTACAAGAGGGAGAGTTTAGGTATAGTTCTCCTCATCATGTTTTAAATCATGCTTTATTTGTTACAAACCATTTAAATTTGGATGCTTCAGGCAATTTAGCTATGGCTAGACACTGGAACCCAGAAGGAAATGTTAAACCTATGGTAAAATCGAAGGATCTCACAGGCCAATGGAGAGGGCCTGATATATTACTAACCAGTGGGAGAGGATATGCTTGCATATTTCCACAGGATGCGTCAACTCCTGTTTGGATTCCTGATTGATTCATTCGAAATGCCCCCGCTAACCCAAAGACTGAGATGGGTGGCATGAATCCTGTTGAATCAAAGGAATAGACCAGAGGAAAATGCAAACAAAATAAGGGTCTTCACTCCCTTTGTCCTCTCCTATTCCTCCTACAACTCCAATCCCTGCCTTCCCTACTACTCTTGTTTCTTGTAATTTGTTCTGTGAGTCCCTTTGCCTTTATCTGGGAAGGAAGGGCAGGCATCTACAGCTGTGGCATCTAGCTCTGACTTTCAGTCTTTCTCTTTTACCTTCAGAGAAGGGGCAGGTGCCAAAGGCCACGGCACCTGACCCCAGCCTCCAGTCTCTTTTACCTTTGGAGAAGGGGTGGGTGCCAAAGGCCATGGCCCCTAACCCCAACCTCCAGACTTCTCACCCCCCTTCTCAAGGGGGTGGCTTGGACAAAAGAATGTTAAAAATTCTTCTTTGTTGTCTTCTTATGATAAATTTCTCTCAAGTTCAACTTTCCCAGATGGAAGTAAAGGAATCATATAAGTGAATCCTGTTAGCTAACTACAAAATAGTGTTAATAAGCAGACTAGACTGGAAGGACAAGTTCTTTTGAATGTATTTTATCTCTCAGTCAGCATTGATGCAAACTCCAAAAATTAGAAAAGGGCCCACAAACCCCTCAACTATAACTATTGGAAACAGCCTTTAAAGTCTTTAACAACTGGGAAGAGAAAAGAATGCAGAACCAAAAACATAAGATAAACTTACTGCATGTAGTCCAAGACATCGAGGTGGGAGAAGAGCTCACCATCTGCTACCTGGATATGCTGATGACCAGTGAGGAGCGCCGGAAGCAGCTGAGGGACCAATACCGCTTTAAGTGTGACTGTATTCGATGCCAAACCCAGAACAAGGTGATCTTCAACTCATCCACCATCTGTACTGCAGAGATGCAGTAAGTGGGTGTTGGCCTGTATCCTAGTATGACTTTACTCAATCACAGCTGTGACCCTAACTGTTCAATTGTGTTTAATGGACACCACCTCTCAGCATACCTGCTTGCCCTTTCAATGATATGGAAAAGGACTGGTCACTCATCCAGTGAGATACTGGCTTCCTGAAATGGAGAGACTGTGCTTATAATTCTAAGTTGGAGTATTCTGTACCTGGTGAAAGACTATATATTAGTGACTGGGGTTTTAGTGGCTCTATGCTTGCTGCAACTAGAAGCCACTCCAATGAATGGGTACCAGACAAGCCATTCAACCTCATTTGTGGAGAGCCCTCACAGCCCTTCAACCAGTCAGCCTGTCTAGGCCTGTTGGACAAACTCAGCAGTACCACATTAGGAATGCTTGCAGTTCTCTTACGTGTTTTTAGTATGAAATAAGTACTAAGTTGTTAAAATTGAGTATCATAGCAATGTTTATAAGGTGTCTTGTACTGGGTGTATTTTGAGCTAATAGTTTAACTAATGCCTTTTACGAAGGTTTTGTTATTCTTGAGCAGCCATCTTATTTGATGATTCTTGTATAATTGTCATCTTGTTGGTATGATGCATATGGTTTACAGATATTGTATGAGGCTAATGCTCTCTTAGAAAGACAGAAAAGATTTTTGGCTACTTTTAATTTTAGGAGTTACAGCTTTAATAGCTACTTTTGAGCTGCAGCATTATCTAGGGAAGTTCATACAACTATGTTTGCTGATCGGCTGTATAAAAATATTTCTATTGCCATAGTTGTTCAGGAAATCATAGACTAGAAGTTAGAAAGTAAGGTTAATGTTTTAGTAGTAGGGCAAGAACTTGTGACCTTAAAAATGAAATTGGCTCTCCCATGTCACTCTGAGTTTAAATCTGTCCATACTTGGGACAAAGGAACTTGGAATTTGGAACCATTCAGACCTGAGTATAGACCTTACTAAAATTGCATCAAGAAATTCAGGCATCATTTGCTAATCAAAATCCTTAATGTCTATACTCATCAATGTGGGCATTTGCAGAGCAGTGATTCTTTTGTTGCTGTGTCTACCCCCAATCATCTTCAGAGTCACATCAACGTGGAGTTTCATGGTTTTGTGCTAAAAAATAAAAAAGGGGAAGATGTTGGGAGCCGGCCATGGAGGCCCACTGAGCGTTAGGGATCAGGAAGGGCCATTGACCCCGAGACCACTAGGATGCATTCGGGAGCTATTGACCCCTTTTCCTCCCCCTTTCTACTCAACACTAACCAGATTAAGCTCCTGTGAGCTCAAAACATAAAAACTCTGAGACCGGGATGAACACAAGCTAACTTTAGAAGCTCATTGCTTCCATTCTTCCACAAACTGCAGTTTTGGCTTTCACACAACTTATAATTCAAACTCGTGTCACATCTAAGAGCCTTAGTATTGGTCACAGGCTTCTGGGTCATGATCTTAGGTTTAGAAGACAGCCATTTTGTTGAAAGAATGCGGCTGGGTTACTTGCAGGTAGCCCACTGTGAACTTTGGACTGGGCCACATTCCAAACATTCTGGGATGGGCCACTTTTGTTTGTAAAGTAAATACTTAAGCTTCTATAGAATTGTTTAACTTGGCATAAATCAATCAGCTTAGGATGAAAAAGGTTTATAGAATATGTCAGTCACAGATTAGGTTATTCTTTGTTATGGGATTTTAAGATTATCATATGAAAAGGGTTTAAAGGCAATCATTGATTAAGTTTTCATGGATTAAGGTTTCTGGTGGGCAGGGGACGCCCCTCCCACATCTGACTTTGTGTATAAAAGACCCATTGTAATTCCCAATAACACACATTGCTTCTGCACTAGACCGGAGTCCAGTCTCTTTCTCTCTCTCTCTCTCTTTCTCTCTTCTTCCCCCCAATCGCTGACACCATCTCCACCTTTGGGGTACCCTGAACCCAGCTGGAGCTGGTCCCCAGCAAAATTTTTTGTTTTTGAGCTGGAGTCTCACTCTATCGCCCAGACTGGAGTGCAGTGGCCACTCCCGGCCACCACAGCCTTGACCTGCTGGTCTCTGGCGATCCTTCTGCCTCAGCCTTCTAAGTAGCTGGAACTACAGGCACACGCTACCACGCCCGGCTAAGTTTTGATATTTTGTAGAGATGAGGTCTCGCCAAGTTGCCCAGGCGGATCTCGAACCTGTGGGCTCAGGCAATCCACTCACCTCAGTCTCCCAAGGTGCGGGATTACAGGTTGGGCAACTTTCAATTTAAAAGTAATCCCCCCTTCACAGACTGCATTCACTTTAAAATTCTGCTACAAAGTCACTAATGATTTCCAGACATCATAGTATCTGTAGAGACATTGAAGACGGCATTTGAACCCTCCTAGAAAATTCAGAGCACACCATCTGGGAAAAATAATAAACCAATTAAGTTCAATATAAAACAATGAAAATTTAGAAACTCATTTAGGACATTTCTTGATTCTAAGTATCACTTAATAAAATGTGGAGTTGGCAATGAATTAAGTGTACACCTTGAAACAATTTTCATGAGTATTTTCTTCATGCATGAAGCCCAATGTTGTCTTGAGCAAAAAGAACAAAGTTGGAGGCATCACACTACCTGACTTCAAAATATAGTACAGGGTTATGATAATAAAAGCAGCATAGTAATACGATAAATACAGACCCATCAACCAATGGAACAGAATAGAGAGCCCAGAAATAAACTTTACAGTAAACTGCTTTTCAACAAAGGGGCCAAAATACACAACAAGAAAGGTCAGTCCCTTCAATAAATGGTGTTGAGAAAACTAGATACTCACACGCAGAAGAATGGAACTGGATAATATCATATGCAAAAATCTACTCAAAATGGATTAAACACTTAAACATAAGACCTGAAACTGTAAAACTAATGGGGGGAAAAACAGGAGAAAACTCCACAATATAAGTCGTGATGATGATTTTTTTGGATATGACTACCCCAAAGTACAAGCAACAAAAGCTAAATAGGCAAATGGAATTGCATCAAACCAAAAAGGCTTCTTCACAGTAAAGCAAATGATTAACAGAGTAAAGGAAAAACACCTTGAGACTGGGAGAAAATTTTTACAAGCCATACATCTAATAAGTTAATATCCAAAATACATAAGAAACTCAAACAACTCTATAGTAAGAAAACAAATAATCTAATTAAAAATGGACAAAGGACTTAAAGAGACAGTTCTCAAAAAAAGCACACAAATGGCTAAGATGTATATTTAAAATTCTTATCATCGTTATTATCAGGAAAATGCAAATTAAAACCACAGTGAGCTATCCACTTACACCTGTCTGAATGGCTATTATAAAAAAGACAAAAGATAAATTTTGAGAAGGATGTAGAGAAAAGGAAACCCTTGTACAGTGTTGAAGGGAATGTAAATTATTACAGCTATTATGGAAAACATTATGGAGTTTCTTCAAAATAGTAAAAATAGAATTACTATATGATCCAGTATTCCCACACTTCTGGGTCTATATCTAAAGTAATTGAAATCAGTATTCTGAAGAGATACTTGCACTCCCAACCAAGTTCTTTGCAGCACTGTTCACAACAGCCAAGAACAGAAATCAACCTAATCGTCTATTAATGGGTGAATGGATAAAGAAATGTATTACATATATATGATGGAATAATATTCAGCCTTAAAAAAAGAAATTCTGTCATTTGCATCAACATGAATGAGCCCGGAGGACATTATGCTAAGTAAAATAAACCAGGCACAGAAAGGCAAATACTACATGATCTCACTTGTGTGTGGAATCCAAAAAAGTCAAATTTACAGAAGTAGAGAGTAGAATGGTCATCAAATGTGTGGAGGTAGAGGGTGGGGAAATGAGGAGATGTTGATCAAAGGGTACACGTTTTTGGTTAGACATGAAGAGCACATTTTTGAGATCCACTGTACAACTTGGTGACCATAATAAATAATAAAGCATGGAATACTTCAAAATTGATAAAATGGTAGATTTTAAATATTCTCACTACAAAATAATGATAAGTATGTGAGATGATATGCTAATCAGCTTCATTTAATTATTATGCAATGAATATATATAATCAAAATATCACATTATGTCCGTACCATATAAATATAGTCAATTATTATTTGCCAACTAATAATTTAAATTTAAAAAGCTATCCTATTTACCAATATTTTTCACTTAATGAAATCATAGGTAATCAAGAGATTTGAAGTTCTAGAATTTTAAAAATCAATTTTAGTAGAATTAGAAATTATTTAACATTGAAATATAGTGGAAGACAAAACCCCAAGTGCCCATGCCATAAAAGATAAGACAGACAAGTGGGACCTCATCAAAATGAAAAGTTTCTGAAAGTAGAAGAAACCATCAAGAGAGCAGGGAGACAGCCCACCGAATGGGAAAAAATATTTGCCAACTATATATCTGACAGAGGCCTAATATCTAGGATCTACAAGGAACTCAAATGTGCCAAAAGGAAAAAAACAAACAGCCCCATTAAAAAGAGGGCAAAAGACATGAATAAACACTTCTCAAAGAAGATATGGCAGCCAACAAACACATGAAAAAATGCTCAGCCTCACTAATCATCAGAGAAATGAAAAACAAAACGACATTGAGATACCACCTAACCCCAGTAAGAATGGCCATCATTAACAAAACAAGCAACACAGATGCTGGTGAGGATGCAGAGAAAAAGGAACACTTCTACACTGCTGGTGGAAATGCAAACTAGTGTAACCTCTTTGGAAGACAGTGTGCTGATTTCTGAAAGAACTAGAAATTGACCTTCCATATGAACCAGCAATCCCCCTGTTGGGAATATACCCGGAGGAACTCAAATCATTCTACAAAAAAGATGACATTTATTATAGCACTATTCACAATAGCAAACACATGGTACCAACTGTGCTGCTCATACTGGGCTGGATTTTAAAATGTGGTACATATATGCAAAGGCATATTATGCAGCCATAAAGAAGGACAAACATATGGATTCTGCAGCAACTTGGATGAATTTAGAGTCTATCATACTCAGCGATCTATCACAGAAACAAAGAACAGAGTACCTTATGTTCTCACTCATAAGCGGACCTTGACAAATTATCATAATACTCTAAAAAAGGGATTGGCAGTAGTCGGAAACTGCCGGACAGGGAGTTGGGATTGGCAGTTGAGGGAAGTTGCCAGGGGAGGGGGGTGGCACAGTTCATCAACAAGGGTACCTGCATAATGAACATTTGTATACCTAATTCTGTACCCCACATCTTTAAAATTAAAAATTAAAAAAAAAGAATTATAGTGGATTATACTTAAGTTCTCTATAGAAGATCAATTATTTCTGTATGAATTATATGAACTTATATTTCTATTAAAATGTAAGTCATTTATATTAAAATTTGCCAATTGCACACATGCCTCTTAATTTGTAAAGGGACTACTTGGACATACTCAGGATATATAATCTTTTTAGTATTCAAGATAGAGTTTTGACTTTTCTAGAATTTCATATCAGTGGAATCATATAGTATGCAATGTTTTATGTTTGACTTTAAAGGGGATCAGGATATACCACCCCAAAATATGTCACATTGGCATAAGAATTCTTTTGAGCTGAAGACCTTTGAGTTCCTGAAATCCCTTATCTGCCTAAAAGCAGAGTCGTCTAAAATAACCCCAAAGAATTAACTTGTCATAAATCTCCTACCTCAGAGGAACAATCATATCTCTCATACATTTTTCTAAGCACTCATTTATCTTTCTTAAAGTCATTTTCTTTTTCCATAAGTGTTCTTTCTCCCCTTTCCTTTTCCACTGCTATGTTAGGTATTTACCCCCTAAATTCTAACCATCTATTGAGTTACTCATCACTGAGTACTCTCATGTACGTAAGCAATGAACATGTTGATAAACTTGTATTTTTTTCTCTCTTGTTTAGCTGTGTTTTGTGAGGCTAATTTACAGGTCTCCAGTCAATGAACCTAAGGGAAAAATATAACACCCCCCCCCCAAGCTTTTTTCACTTAGTAAAATGATTTTGAGTTACATTCATTTTGTGTGAATCAATAATCTATTCCTTTTTATAGTGGGTAGCAATCCATTATATCCATATTCCACAGCTAGCTTACCTATTTACCAGTTGACAGACATTTAGGGGTGTTTTCAGTTTTTGACTCTTACAAGTAAAGCTTCCAAGGACATCTGAATACAAGACTTTGTGCAAAATTACACTTTCATTTCTTTTGAAGAGACACCTAGTAGTGAGATTACTGAAACACATGGTGTTTACTTTCCTTGATAAAAAATCTATTTTCCAAAGAAGTTATACCATTGTGCATTTCTACCAGTAATGTATATTTTCAGTTGCTTTGCATCTTTGCAGCATTTGTTACTGCCAGTCCCTTTCATTTTAGCCATCCCAGTGGGAGTGAAGTGGTATCTCACTGTGATTTTCATTTGCATTACTCTAGTTGCTAATGATGTTGAGCATCTTTTATGTATTTATTTTCCATTCATATGTCTTCTATAATGAAGTGTCTCTTCAAATAATGTACACATACATTTTTTTAAAACTAGGTTTTCTTATTAAGTTATAACAGGTCTTATATATGATGAAAATAATTTTTTTAATCATACATACTCTACAAATATATTCATCCAGTGTGGCTTGTCTTTTAATTTTCTAAGCAGTGCAAATATTTTAACTTTAAAAAGTTCAATTTATCATTTTTTTCTTTTACTACTTGTGTTTTGCTTCTCCCAAAGTCACAAATAGGCTTTTTTTCTTCTACATGTTATAGTCTCTAGCACTCTGTATAATTTATAGTTCTATAATCTGGTTTGTGGAATATGGATATAATGGAGTGCTACCCACTATAAAAAGGAATAGATTATTGATTCACACAACATGAATGCAACTCAAAATCATTTTACTATAATCTAGTTTCAACTAGTTTCTGTGTAGTATATAAGGTTGAGATTTATTTCTTTCTATATGGATATCCAATTTTCCTGTATCATTTGTTGAAAAATCTAGCATTTCTTTATTGAATTACCTTGACTCCTTGGTCAAAAACCAATTGGTTATATTAATAGATTTTCCTACATTTTCCAATGATCTATGTAATTATTCTTATTTTAATAACATAATAACTTGACTAACATAGCAGTATAGTAAGACTAGAAAACAATTATAAATGCTCCAGCTTTATTTTCTGTTTAAAAATGGTTTTGATCATTCTCCTTTTTTTGTTGTCTCATGTACATTTTAGAATCAACCAGAGGATCTACTAAAATGTTTTGTAGGATTTTCATTGAGATTACAACAAAACTATAGATCACTTTGAAAATAATAAAATCTTGACATTATTGATTTTTCTAATCTACAATGAAGGAATATTTCTCCATCATTTAATTTTCCTTAAATTTCTTCAGTTGTATTTTCTAAATGTTTAGCCTATAGATCCCAAACATAGGGTTAAATTTATTTCTAAGTGTTTAAGATTTTATGCTATTATAAATTCCATTGTTTTTAAAATTTCAATTTCCCATGGTTTATTGTTAGTACAGAGAAATGAAATTAATGTGCATGAGAAATATTGGTCATTAGTTGTCTTCTTATAATGTCTTTGACCTTATCTAGTTTTGGTAGCAGGATAATGCTGATCTCATAAAACATGAAGTTGGCTGTATTACCTCTTGTAGTTTCTGGAAGGGTTCCTATAGTATTGAAAATATGTTTCACCTAAGTGTTTAAAACATCAGTGAAGTCATCTAGGTTTGGAATTTTCTTTGTAGGACGATTTCTAAACAATAGATTTAAATCCTTAACAGATACTGGGTTTTCACCATTTACCAATTTCTTCTTGAGAAAGCCTGACAGTTTGTGTTTTTAAATTTTTTTTTATTTCACTTCATACCAAGTTTATTAGCATAAAGACACTCGTCTTCTCTTAATAACTCTTACTATTATTATTTCTGTAGACTCTTATAGTGATACCCATCTAACTTTCCTGATATTATTGGTAGATTTCTTTTCTCTTTATTTTCTGATTAGACTGGCTAAAGATTTGTCAATTTTATTAATCTTTTCCAATAACTGCATTTTGATTTTTTAAAATTGTGTTTCTGTTTCTATTTCACTTGGTTTTTGATTGATATTTATTTTCTATTTTCTGCTTCCTTTTGGTTTAATTTTTTTTTCTTGCTATATAGTCTCTAGTTAAAAGCTTATACCACTGATTTGACTTTTCCTTTTCTAAGACAAGCATTTAATGCAAAAAATTTCCTCTAATTATTATTTAGCTACATCTTATTCATTTTATTCTGTAGTAACTTCATTTTTAGTCAGTTCAATATGTTTTCTAATTTCCCCTGTGATTTATTCTTTGAAATATGGGCTATCGATAAATATGTTATTTAATATTCAAATAGATGCCAAATTCTAAGACAGTCTTCTGTTACTAATTTCTAGTTTAATCCCTTTGTGACCAGAAATCATACTTTGTACAATTCTAATCCTCTTTAATTTATTTAAGACTTGTTTTCTGGTTCAGCATATGGTTTCTTCTAGTCAATGTTCTGAGTGTGCATTCTCTGTCAGTAGGAGAACTATTCAAGGTGATCATGTTAGATGATAGTTTGTTTAAGTCTTCTATATCCTTACCGCTTTCTCTCCTTGTTCTATCAGTTACTGGGAGGAGAGCGCTAAAAAATCCAACTGTAGTTGTGGACTTGTATATTTTTTCTTGGAGCTCTACCAAGTTTTGCTTCTTGTGATGTGAGGCTCTGTCATTAGGTGTAGACACATTTACGACTGCTATGCTCTCTTGATGAATTGACCTCTTTATCATTATGAAATGTCTCTATTTTTTCCAGTCATATTCCTTTTTCTAAGCTCTATTTATTTGACCTCAGTAAAGCCATGCTAGCTTTCTTCTGATTAGAGCTTGTGTGGTATACCAATTTCCATCCTTTTACTTTTAATCTCTTGCTCAAATGTGTCACAGGGCTGTGTTTTCTCCACTTCTCCACCAACGAACCCTTCCCATCTGCAGACTTTCTGCATGTCCGTAAATAGAACACCAGACACTCAGTGGTTCAGGAAAGAAACCTGAGAAATATTTCCATTCCTCTTTTCTGTCATCCATGAAGGGTATCCTAATGATTCTTCAGAAAGTATCAAGAACTCATTTTCTTTCTCCATATCCACAGCACGAACCTAAAAGAGGTCAAGAGCTTCATGATGCTTGAGCTCTTATTCCTTAGCTTCCACTTCAGCTCACCTCCATGCCATTTTCTGCATAGTAGCAAGTATGATTTTAACTTTTATGACATTATGACTCTACTTTAAGTCCTCTAGTCTCTTCCCATTGCAATTAGAACATGCAAATCCCATCCCACAAGCAAGAAGGTCCTTTGTGATTGGTGTCCTGGCTTTCTCTCTAAACCCACCTCTCCTTGTAGACCGCCAGGCTTTGATTCCACCTGGTCCTTGTGTTTCTTAATTAAACTCTTTCCTATCTAGGGCCTAAGCTGTTGTTTCTGCCTGGAATAAATTTATCTCAGTACTTTTCATTGTTGGCATTTAAACCGAGACCTCAAGCATGCAGAAGTGCTATCTCTTCATTAATTCATTTTTTTCAACACAGGATGCTTATTTAATGCATTTGTCCAATGCATACTAAATGCCAGACACTGAGCTCCATGCTGAGAAAAAAACAGCGAGCCTAAAGATATTATTGGTCCCTGCTCTCAAGGGGCTTACAGTTCAATGGGGGAAGGCTGATAAAAGAAGTCCCATAATGAAAGTAAGCATAGCTCCACGAAAACCCATAATAAAATTGAAATCTACTAAGGTAAATAAGTCTTTGCTAAGGATAAATTTTGACCATGATCTGAAGGGAGAATAAGAATTGACCTGTATATTGTCAAGCCAGTCACAAGAAAATGCATGCTAATTGAAATTTTACTTCATATACATGCACTATTAACAAGATACATTATGACTATTTTTTTTTTTTTTTTGAGTTGGAGTCTCACTCTGTTGCCCAGACTGGAGTGCAGTGGCCGCTCCCAGCCACCGCAGCCTCGGCCTGCTGGTCTCCGGCGATCCTCCCACCTCAGCCTTCTGAATAGCCAGAATTACAGGCGCACACTACCACGCCCGGCTGATTTTTTGATTTATTGTAGAGATGAGGTCTCGCTGCCCAGGCGGGTCTCGAACCTGCGGGCTCAGGCAATCCACTCACCTCAGCCTCCCAAAGGTGTGGGATTACAGGCTGAGCCACTGAGCCCGGCTAGTTATGACTACTTTAATTATACACATCATGATTAGTAATTAGTTACAACAATTCTCAATTTGGCTCAATTTTGTTACATATCTAAAAGTAAAATTATTAGTTTATTATTTCAATAGAGACATTTTATGGAGTATGAGAAAAAAGAGATAAGAAAAGAATAGCAGCACTGCTTTTAAAAAATCAACTTCCAATTCCTCACTTGTAAACTTAGTAACATAAAAACACATTTAAATTACAATAAAGATTAATTTAGGAAAACAAGAAATGCTTGCATTTCAAAAAAATGCGTTTCTTAGGCCTCATCCAAATATGGTAATACTTTTCAACTCTTCTTTTGATGTAGACTTAAACCTAGAGACAGGGACATTTGAATATTTCACACTTGTTTGTTAGGGACATTTGAATATTTCACACTTGTTTCTAGACTGTCACTGCAAATGGCCTGGGTTGAAAATAGTCAGTAATCTAATATATTAATTGATGCCACACCGCACATCTCTTGATATATGACAGTATTTGATATATTCTTCCAAACTGATTGCAAAGTGAGATTTTACATTCAAGTCCCGTTTTCCCTCTGGCTTCTTAGCTGTGCTAGCAACTAACATATTCTTCACCTATAATGTTTTTTCTGCTTACTTATAATTATCCAAATCCTATTTATTTTTTAAAATTGAGTTTAAAACTAAACTCTTTTTCCTAAATATCTCCCATCTTTTTTTTTTTTTTTAGTGTTTATTTTAAAGATGTAGGGTACAATTCAGGATTAGTTCCATAAGTGATTATCCTACAGATGAAGTTTGAGCCTCTCCTTTAGTCTCACTTCACTTGCTTTGGGATCAGGTACCCTTATTGATGTTATGTGCCCTCCTGCGCCCCCCCCCCCCACTGGCAGTGTCTCATTACTGCCAATCCTTTTCTTATATTATTATGGTAAATATTTACAGTTCATTTATGAGTGAGAACATGTGGTACTCTGTTCTTCGTTTCTGTGATAGATCACTGAGTATGATGGACTCTAGATCCATTCAAGTTGCTGTGAAGTTCACACACAATTTTGTCCTTCCTTATGGCTGTGCAATATTCCATCATGTATATGTACCACTTTTTTTGGAAAATCTAGTCCACTTTAGATGGGCAGCACGGTTGGTTCCATGTTTTTTCTATTGTGAATAGTGCTGCAGTAAATATGCGTGTGCAGATATCTTTTTTCGCAGAGTGATTTGAGTTCCTTTGGGTATATTCCTAGAAGGGGGATGGTGGGGTTGTATGGAAGGTCGATTTTTTAGATCTTTCAGAAATTGCCACACTGTTTTCCACAGAGGTTGTACTAGTTTACATTCCCACCAACAGTGTAGAAGTGTTCCCTTTCCCCCGCATCCTCTTCAGCATCTGTTGATTTTTGAGTTATTGATGATGGCCATCCTGAGTTAGGTGGTACTTCAGTGTGGTTTTGATTTGCATTTCTCTGGTGACTAGTGAGGCTGAGCATTGTTTCATGTGTCTGTTGGCTGCTTATATGTCTTCTTTTGAGAATTGTCTATTCATATCTTTTGCTCACTTTTCTTTTTTTTTTTTTTTGAGTTGGAGTCTCACACTCTGTCACCCAGACTGGAGTGCAGCGGCCGCTTCCAGCCACTGTAGCCTCGACCTGCAGGGTTCCGCCAATCCTTCCGCCTCAGCCTTCCGAGTAGCTGGAACTACAGGCGCGCGCTACCACGGCTGGCTAATTTTTTGATCTGTTGAAGAGATGAGGTCTCGTTTGCCCACTTTTTAATAGGACTGTTTTTTTCCTTTCAGCACTTTTGAGTTCCTTGTAGATCCTGATGTTAGGCCTTTGTCAGACATACAGTTGGCAAATATTTTTTCCCATTCTGAGGGCTGTCTCCCCTCTCTCTTGAAGGTTTCTTTTGCTTTGCAGAGACCTTTCAGTTGATGAGGTCCCACTCTCTATCTTATCTCTTATGGCATGGGCTTTTGGGGTTCTGATCAGGAATTGGTTGCCTATTCCAATTGCATAAATGCCATTAAGTACTGCCCAGCCTCTCTCTCCACCTCCCCATCCCCCACCCCCAGCTAGAGTCATGCAGCGCCATGCAGAACCGAGAGCCAAAATAAACCTCTTTGCTTTATAAATGATCCAGCATCAGGTATTTCTTTATAGCCATGCAAAATGGACTGATGCAGTCACATTTCTCTTTAGGAGCCTAGTAGTTCTAGACCGGAAAGGGCAACTCTCTCTCTCTCTTAGAAAGGCAAGCCCCTGTTGATTTTCCTATTGTTCCACAGGGGCTAAAACAAAGGGGAAGCAATGTAGTAAGTGGTTGAGGAATCAGTGAAACTTGACTCTCATCTTTATAAAAATTTCTGTCGGCACATTGCGATAATCTAAGCTTGGTGATATTTGACCACAAATTATTCTGCCTTTCTATGGTAACTGTTTTATAGGTTCATTACTTTCATCTCCCATATCAGTTAAACCTTGCTGTTTAAGAAACTACATCCAAATTCAATGGTTAAATACAATAACCATTTATTTAGCTCACGGCTCTGTAGAGCAGTTTGTCTGGTCTAACTGGGTTCTGCTGATCTCAGCTAGGTTCTGCTGATCTCAGTTAGGTCATGCATTTGAGAGTCAGCCAACAGCTTGCTTGCCCTAGATGGCCTCACTCATAGGACTGGCAGCTTGTGGGTGATTGGACCATGTGCTTTTCATCACCTGGCCGGTGAGTCTGTGCTACTTCCCAAGGATACTGGGTACTCAGAGCATTCAGAGGGCAAGCACCACTGTACAAGTGATTTACAAGACTCTGCTCAGATCACTTTTGCAAATATCCCATTGGCCAAAGCAACCCACTTTTGGATAGAAAGATCTGTAATACCACTATCAAGACAGAGGGGGAAAATTATGACCATTTAAAAAAATAATGGACCACATTCTTAGATTAACAAAACAAAACAACAGTACTTCCTTTGAATCCCTATATCAGTGCCACAAATGTATGAAAGACACTCCAAACACATTTCTAACTGAATATATAGATGAATGAAAGACCCCCACCTCAGTTCATTTTATATCTTAGTCTCTATGACATCATAAATATCAGTTGCTATTTTTTGTGGTAATATTGAATGTCATCTGAATACATTTTGATCAAAAGAAATAAGATAACTCAGGTTCTTTACTGGGCAGTAAGAAATGTGTGGATTACCCTGGATTTCCTGACCTGATTTAGTTTTGCAGAAGTATCTCCTTGCTGCCATAGTTCTAATGATGGCTAAAAGATTCCTGACCTCAGTTTGCAAAAGAGTTTGTAAAAATGATTTACTCTGAGTTTAGGGGTTGTCTGTTGGGAGCCAACATATGGATCGATATGGCCAAGGCCTATGAAGGCCTATTCAGAAGCTCGCCTCGGAGACAAGGATATAACATCAAGTGTGTACATATGAATGGTAACCAGTGTATTTAAGATAGCTAAGATTTTCAATATTGGACTTATTCTATTTTATGAGAAACGTGCAGCAGAATTACTTTAAAATCTCTTTTTTTCTAAACTGTCTTTCCTCTTAAGATTTTTTAGCTGTCATTTCCTGGTATTATTTCCTGGTATACTGGTTTTTCAGAATGTTGTTTCACCTCAGTTAAACATTATAATTGCTATAATAGTTTTGTTATGTTGCCTTTAGCCAAAGCAGACCGTTCTTTACGTGCAGAGACTCTCCACCTGCTT
>NW_007234019.1:98130-99062 GCF_000164805.1 Carlito syrichta | reverse complement strand
AGGTCAAGCCATAGTTGAAATAGTTCACCAAACTTTAAAAAATCAATTAAGTTATAAGAGGGTGAGTTCAAGTATAACTCTCCTCACCACATCTTGAATCACACTTTATTTGTTATTAATCATTTAAATTTGGACTCTTCAGGCTATTCAGCTATGACTAGACACTGAGATCCAGAAGAAAGTATAAAACCTCTGATAAAATGAAGGCTTCTTACAGGAAAAGTGGAGAGCCTGCTTTATTTCATGCTCAAGTCAAACATGTTACTAATCATAATTTTTCTTATAAAGGACATTCCAACTCCCTCCCTATTTGTTTTTCTGCTTTTAATAATTACCAGCCTTCTTGCTTAATGTCTACCTTTAAGTCTCTGAAGTACAGAAAGCCCTTATCAGGACAGTATCAAGGACGGTTGGCGACTGGAGACGTTAATGCCTGGAGGAACCGCCCCTGGCCGTGCGACTAGAGCTTCCTCAGCATATCTGCTTGCCCCTTCAATGATTACGGAAAAGGACTGGTCACTCATACGGCGAGATGCTGGCTTCCTGAAATGGAGAGACTGTGCTTATAACTCTAAGGTGGACTATCCTGTACCCTGTGAAAAACTATATATTAGTGACTGGGGTTATGATGGTCTCTACACTTGCCACAACTAGAAGGCACCCATATGAATGGGCTTACATCTATGTTTCCAAGTTCTCTATCGTCTAATCGTTCATTACAGACTCAGCTTTATTGATTGTTTGCAGCAACAGGTCCTGTAACACTTTATTGTCCTCATTCTGGTTTTACAACCTTTTTACAGGCTTGTGTTGATTCCCCATATGTTTTGTTAATTGCTAATGCTCATTCTATTTACTCAGTAATATATAATTTTGTTCATGTTGAAATTAATTGTGAAAATTGTACTTTGTCTAATTGTATTATTGATAAC
>NW_007234019.1:57306-96136 GCF_000164805.1 Carlito syrichta | reverse complement strand
TAACGGCTTAATATATTAAAAGTTAGTATAACTAGATAAATTTAGGGATAACTTGGGGAACTTTTAATTAGGGCTTAAAAAGAAGAGTATGATGTGAATGATTTATTAAATTGTTTTGAATGATTTAAAACAATGTATTTGTAATTTTGATGTAAGCTTTGTAAAACACGACATGCATCAGGAAATTGTAACAGCTTGTTTAGAACGTGTTCGTCTTGTGACGGTCTTGTGATGCATGATCTGTAAAGCATGGAATCTGTATGCCCCAAGCAGGTAATTATTACACTGCTGGAGGGTCTAAAAAATGGTATATAAGTTGGAAAAAGTTTGAATAAAATCGGCTTCAGTCTTGGCCAAGACTGTTCCCAGAAGAGCTGCCTCCGAGTAGTTTTCTTCTCTCCGTCTCTGATTCACCGGTGCGGTCCTAACCCTCCCTCTGGTCAGTGCAAGTCACCGACAGTTGTCCAAGTGTCTTCAGGAGCCTCAATTCAGGTATGAACCTCAAATTGCATTCAACTGAGAAATCAACTGTAGAGGAATACAAAATGCAAGACAGAGCAGAGGTTTCCTATCTCCATAGAGTGGGAAGAGGTGTGAAATAACAGTGGCCATGACCACTAACACCATTCCTTACTTTCAGACCTGCTTCCATCTGCATATGGATTTTATCTTAAGAATGATTTTAAATAGAAGCAATAGATTCCTTTGAGTTTGACTTTACTTAAATTATAGGAAATATAACTGTAGCAATGCATTCTAGTGGTATTTCGTCTTTGGAAAAAAAAACAGAAAAATGAAGAAAGTCATGATAAATTTAGAGAAGCTCGGTAGTGTTTCCATTTGGCTTTAAATAATTGTTAAAATTGAATGTGAATTTATACATCATCTCATGCAATAGATGTCCTGAAATTCAAATTTTTGGTTCAAGAATCTCTCTTTTTATGTATTGTAGACCAAATGGCCGCACAAAGACACAATAAAGCAGTGAGCAGTTAATTCATCACAATAAAAAAAACAGTTGATAGAGCAAAAAACGGTTATCCCAACAGGGGCAAATTTCTTATGGGTGAGAATGTCTGTAATAGAAATAGAGATGCTTATGCAGTTGGCTTCAAAGTCATTCCAAAGAATGAGCAGAAATAATGGCTAACTGACCCAAAGCATGCCAAACCATAAAGCTGTTTTTACCCTACCCTACCGTCTACAACATGATCCACTGCACAAGAGAAAGGACACTCTAGAATCACCCTAGATCCCCAGGAATTAACTCAGTGCTCTGCACAGTTTAAAAACAATAGAAATTGTTGAATAAATAATTTAATAGTTTAAAAAGTCAAGCAAGCCTCATCATACCACTTAAGCTTGTTTCAGTTGGATTTGAATTGTTAGGGTGATAGGTTAATTGAAAATTCAGACTACCAGTACTGAAATGAGAAGTCCTACAGGTCTACCTGGCTCTGTTTAAAGGAAGTGAACATAAGACCTCACTATCTGAAACAAAGTTTTATTTCAAAGCAATGTGGCTAACTGCAGGTCTGTACATCATAGTTTATACTAAATCTGAAAATGTTAAAAAAGATAAGTAAAATTACCCACATCCTGTTTTAAGCCCTCAGGAATCAAATATTCTAAAATGTTTGGTGCAAAATGTGCAATGTCACAGAATTGAAAGCTATGGTGTTAGATAAAGAGTGTGCAACCTCATGGACTTTTGAATTAAAAATTCCATCAGCAATTTATCACATGCAAATTTTTAAAGTATGCATATTAAATATGCACCATAAATTACTTGTTTTATTTTTATGATTTAGAAATATAAGACTATTGGTTGATTTCTATTGCCAGTTACGGCACAAATTGATATATCAAAATATAAGCTTCTAATTTATCACATAAAAAGAACCAATGTAAACCATAAATACCAATCTGCCTGTCATCACTATTAGCACATTATGATATGCCTGTTATGCTGCATGTACCAACAGCGCTCCCCTGGCCTACAAGGCATTCTTAGGTACTCTCGCTGCCCGTTGGCACAGAAGGAGGCACCAAATAGCCCCATTCTTCTGATGACTGCTTATTGGGCTATAAGTGAATAATTCAAGGTGGTCCAATCAGATTCTTCCCAGAAATCTAATATGGTTCACAGAGATGGACACGGTCATCTCTGGACAGCTGATCTGGAATGTCTGGAAATGATACTTTTGGGAACAATGTGCTAGTCACATGCAAGTATGGAAGAAGCAAGTAGAAAGATAGAGATGAAGTGGATCCACAGAAAGTTTGAAACCAAAGATACTGGCAGTTAAAGAGAGTAATGGCTACCTGTAGGCCAGGGCGAGCTCCTATAACATACCTACATAAAATATTCCTTGTGTGTCCTCCCCACAAATCCTCTTTACCAAAGCTTCTGTTCCTTATAACAAAACGTTCCTAGAAGCAACTTGGATGGATTTAGAGTCTATCATACTCAGTGATCTGTCACAGACAAAGAACTGAGGACCGCATGTTCTCAAAATGATCCTATAACATCTAATCTTAACTCATGTGAGGGGTTGGGTCAATGCTAATTCAAAGTCTAATATCTGTTCTACTTTTTTAGACGCATTTTAATATTAACATTTGATATAGATATATATCGAACAAAGGATCTTAAATGAACAAAATTTTTCTAGTTTGTTGTTAGAGGTGTATTGAATTATTCCTATTACAGTGTAAACTACTCAAGGATAAGATCCAATCTAATTCACATTAGCATCACAATATCTAAGAGAACAAAAGTAGTAGTTTGATAGTCGACACATTAAGAAGCCAAAAGTTGGCTATATTTATATTTTTCAAACCATTATAGTTCATACCCTTAAAAAGGATTGTAAAAACAATTGACAAATGTCTGATATTTTATAGAGAAATGTTTGAGCCCTAATAATCTACAAAAAATATACACTCTCAAGTTATGGGTCACAAGCTAATTGTTAATCTTAATAAAGAAATTATCAGTCAGTCCAAGTAAAAAGAGTACATACAAATATAAACTGATAATCTCTTCATAAACATCATTGAGAGCATTACTGGTGTATTGTAATATTTGACTCAAATTACTACTCTTTCTCAAGTTGGGGTCATTTCAGCTTTTTAATACTTTCACAACTGAAATAAAAATCTATTTCAAAGCTATATTTTACAGTGTTCCTTTTACAGTAGTCTTTGCCATGGTCTTTTTTTCCTACCGTCTCGATATTTCCCTTTGCTTGTTTTTTTTTTTTTTAATGTTTCTGTGGTATTTTAAAGGCCACTATATTTTAAAACAGAGTTGAAAACTATGAAGTGAAACACACTTTTTATCTGCTGAATTTCTTAAGATAATAATAGTTGTTGAATAGAAACTAATCTAATCACTATTTTAAGCATTCATTAACAAAATTCAATTAGTCTCAGTTCACAGACCTTTGGAGTATTTTGTGAGACCATACGTTGATTTTCCATTGTCAAGGCAATTCATTTTAAAATTATGGTCATAGCCAGGCTCGGTGGCTCAGCCTGTAATCCCGCGTCTTTGGGAGGCTGAGGTGAGTGGATTGTCTGAGCCTGCGAATTCAAGACCCGCCGTGGAAACTTGGCGAGACCTCATCTCTACAATAAATCAAAAAATTAGCCGAGTGTGGTAGCGCGCGCCTATCGTTCCAGCTACTTGGAAGGCTGAGGTGGAAGGATCGCCGGAGCCAGCAGGTCGAGGCTGTGGTGACCGGGAGCGGCCACTGCACTCCAGTCTGGGCGACAGAGTGAGACTCCAACTCAAAAAAAAATAAAAATAAAAAATAAATATAAAATTATGGTCATGAATAATTTTTTGGAAAAAATCTTGGAAAAGTTAGGCCATGCACATCTTCATCTGCTAGAATGTAAAGTCCATAAAGGTAGAAATTTTTTGTCAGTTTTTTTATTGATATATCTCCAGCATCCAGAAAAGTACTGAGTACATAATACATGTCCAATGAATACTTCTTAAGAAAATAAATCATAGAATGTATCTGTAGATGGGAAATAAGAACATAAGTCTTTCATTATAAATTATAACAATGGCTTATTAAATGACCCTGGTCATGGACCTGATTATAATATACTCAATCATTTGTTTTCTAAGTATTTATTGAGTGGCTATTATTCATCAGGAACTGTGGTTGGGAGCTAGGAAACCAAGACAAGTAGATCACAGACAGTTCTCTCTTGGAATTCACAATGAAAAGGTAAACTTGTGAATGTCCTTTGTATAAGAAGGTGATAAGACAGAAATTGAATAAATATGATGCTAAATAAATTTAGAGCAAGATGCTGCTTATTTCTTAATATATAGGTTAAGAAGTATAATTCCGGCCGGGCTCGGTGGCTCAGCCTGTAATCCCAGCACTTTGGGAGGCCAAGGTGAGTGGACTGCCAGAGCCCGTTGTTTCAAGACCCACCTGGGCAGCTTGGCGAGACCTCATCTCTACAATAAATCAAAAATTAGCCAGGTGTGGTAGCGCACGCCTGTAGTTCCAGCTACTTGGAAGGCTGAGGCGGAAGGATCGCTGGAGCCCAGCAGGTCGAGGCTGCGGTGGCCAGGAGCAGCCACTGCACTCCAGTCTGGGTGACAGAGTAAGACTCCAACTCAAAAAAAAAAGTGGTATAATTCCAAATTCTATTAAGCAAATAAACTATGTCCCCTATGTAGTCATCTATGAATCATTTCATAGGTTACTAAAGCAACAATCAGAACATTAATTATTAGAAATAAATAATCTAAAATTGGTAGGAGACCTTAAAAAAATACCTTACTAGCTCAGGTATTAAATTTTTCCTTCAAAACAATTTATTATAAATGCTTTATAATTTATACAGTACTGAGACTAGGTGTCCAACTGATGGGCACAAAATAGTCATTTAACACACTGTGGATCAAAGATTTCATTTAGAATATGTATAAAGAATGTTAGTTAAGTGCTAAAGTGCCCTTACTTTGGACTAAGACAAAACTGGATTTTGATGATACCTTCATAAATTGTTGACTGTTGCAGTCTACTATATTAAGTCAGTAGCAAGCTTTCATATACACCTGCAAATTTTCTGTGGGTCTCAAGAAATACAGTTCATACAAAGAAACTGATGCCTCTTATCAATTTTCTGTATTTCTTGGTCACACATAATTATGAGCTCACTCTAGTTTCCAATTATATTATAAAATATACATGATTTTAATTGATCTAATCAGAACCACTAAAATCACAGACTCTCTTATTCCTTACTTACAATTTATCTGAAACTAATGTCAGGGAACTCGATATTCAAGACTCACTATTCTAAGATAAATTTAATACTTAACAAAAATATAATATTAAATGTCAGTGCTTGTCATTTCCTCTGAGTGTACAAGTTCTGCCAGTTAAAAAAAGCATAAATTCTTGCACACTAAATGACAGAAGCCATTATGCTTTGATGTAGAAAATAACAATAAGTGCAATGTCAAGTATACTAAAGATGCCTAACTTTGGATTCTTTAATTTACAAGATTTTAAGGACTTTTACATTTAAACTCTTAGCACTCGTATCAAAACCTTTCATGTTGCATTAGTACTCTTATCAATCAACGAGAGGGAGACTTTCCAAGACTCTCAGGGGATGCTTGTGGGTACTGGAGACAGTCTGAACTGTGTATATGCCATGTATATTTCCCTATACATACATATCTATGATAGTTTAAAAACTTCATTGAAAAAAACTTACTATAGGTGCTCTACAATTTATATAGCTATAGCCAAATTATAAATTAAGTGCAGTAAGAGATTAACAGCAATAACTAACAATTAAGTTATTAATAGTAAAATATTAAGGAAAATATGGATGACTTGAACACAAGCTCTGTGATACCATGACAGTTGATCCGATAACTTAAATGGCTATAAATGACTGACAGGCAAGGACGCTTAAGGGAGTAGAAAGCATAAAGACAGTGGACATAAATCTGGGTCACGTCTCAGGCTGCACAAAGTCAGAGGGCAGTTGACCATGGGTAACTGAAACTGCAAAAGTAAAACCACGGATAAAGGGGACCTACTGTATCACTGATAATTGCACCATTCACAGGTACTATTATATAGAGCCTTCATTCAAGAATACTTCCACAAACATAGACATTATTTAATGCAACTTCCACAACAACCAGTGGTTTTTGGAGTTGTTTTTTTTGGTGGGGAGGTGGATAACCCATAAAACCTAAAGCATAAGAGGCCAAGAAAGTGAGTTGCTTAAAAATTACAGTTAGCAACTTGGTCCTCTGACCTCAAATCCAGCAAGTTTTCTCACATACAAACAGATTTAGTCTTTGGGTGAACATAAAAAGATGAATATATTTGTATATCCATTTCAGTCTTCTTTGCTAGACAACCATTCGTACTTCAGCATGACAAATTTTTGCTATCAGATTGTGACACATGTACGTACTTTTCTTTCAGTATATCTTCCAAGAACGCACTCATATTTTGCTATTACAAAAAAATAGTTGAGTTTTACAGAGTATATACAAGGAAGATTCACTAGGTCATAATTTTAAAATCATATCATAAAAGGGAACTTAAACAAGAGATTACATATGAAGTGACTCTTTTAAAGAGCCTCTAGAATGTTTAAAACAATTAAAGTTTCAACATCACTTAAGAGTTATGGAGCCCCTAAATGTTTCACCTATATAACTTAGTTAATTCCAGACCCATATATAATCCTCACACCTTTTCAATGTATACTAAGAATGTTAAACTACTGCTATTATTTTTATACTTTCAGAAGAGAGGTAAATAAATAAATAGGGAAAATGTACAACAGAAGAAAATGTATCAATTTTCTTATGAAGTAGAAACAAGATTAAATAGGATGATTAACTAGGTACTAATGATACATTATGTACTTTAGAAAATAAAAAATATCTCGGATACCAAGAGAATTTTGCCTCTGAAGCCTCTCCAACACATTTTAACAAATTAATCAAATAAGGCAGTTGATTATCAATAAACACTAAAAAGTAATACCAAAAATGACTAGGTATAAACCTAATGAAAGAACCTAATGTCTAAGTGGGACATAAATTTTCTTTAGTCACTAATATCAATATCAAATGTTTAGTTTCCTTCAGAACATTGGAGAAGTAATAGAGTTTTTCTTTCCGGGATCTGTCTTGGGGTGCACTAAAAGTATACTCAGACATCTGGTATTTCTCCTCATCCCTTCCCTTTCTACAAACCTGCTCTCACCCTACTCCTCCCCTTCCTAAGAAGCAATAAAAAACAGTCTTCATAGACTATCAAGAAACAGGGCAAGCAGCACTATTTACAATTGCAAAAATGGAACCAACCGTGCTGTCTATCGAAACTGGACTGGACTAAAAAAAATGTGGCACGTATACATGATAGAATATTATGCAGCCATAAAGAAGAACAAAATTATGGACTTCACAGTAACTTGGATGAATTTAGAGTCTCTAATACTCAGTGATTTATCACAGAAACAAAGAACCGAGTACCACATGTTCTCACTCCTAAGCAGACCCTGAAGATTTATCACAATACTATAAGAAAGGGATCGGCAGTAGCCAGAAACTGCCGGGAGTAGGAGGTGGGGAGGCACATAACTTTAGTAAGGGTACCTGATCTCAAACCAGGCCAAGTGGGGACCAAAGGGAGGCCCAAACTTTATCTGTATGATGACCACTTGTACACCTAATCCTGAATTGTAAAGAAAAATAAATTATAAAGAAAAATAAAATAAAATAAAGAATAGGACAGTCTAAATTTTTAAAATGATATTTGATATACCTGACATTGCCTATTTCTGTCAGACACAAAACATGAGAGTGATTCATTTTAAGTCTTAAAATGGGATGATATATTTTTCTCAAAGAATCAGATAAAACTATGAAGTGGAAAGCAAGATAAAATGATGAAAGGTAGCTTTGAAATTAAACTGATCTGAATTAGACACTCTCCCCTTTTCTTGGTGGAGTGACTTTGAGCAAGTTACTTAATTCCTTGAATCTCATTTTATTCACAAGTGTAAAAAAATAGTTGAACTCACCCACAAAAGCATTCCCAGAATTTCTGAGGAAAGTTCTTCGTATGTGATGAGCACTAAATAAATATTACTTCCCTTATCAAGTCCATATAATTAAAAAAGACACAGGATTCAATACCTGGCAATATAAAAACAGTCTCAAAGTGAACTTGATTTTGCTTGCATTCTAATGGTAGGCAAGGAGTTTTTTTGTATTAGATTTGTCATTTATATTCTTGAACTATAAAATATTACATTCAAGAATATAAATAGAATAATGCATTACATGTAAACACTTCCAAAGATCTTAAGTTTTAAAAATTAAAGAAGGAATATTTTACAGTACTAAGATGGTTTTTAACATATTGCTTTCTTTTCAATCAGAGCAGTTTCTAACTTTGATCAGATGGTCCAATGTTATTTCATTGCCCACTCTGAAAGACCATATGGTGCATTTACTTGTAAATGCTTCAATGAAATAATTTAATTACACTGTTCTTGTCAAGAATCTAGTTTAGGCCAAGATTACATAAAAAGGTAAATTCGCTCTATTGAAAATTTATCTGTATTGGTTAACACTACATATGCCATAAATCTCTAGATGTATATTGAAAGATCTGCCATATCATTTTTATTCCTGTTTGCTCATATAATTAACTTATTTTTAACAACATTGATCATAAATCTCCAAACTGAAGAATCTAGAATGGAGAGCAAAACCTTAAAAATATTTTATTTTATTGTTTAAAACAATTTATAGAGAACATTATTACCTGATAAATAGCTTTGCATGAACACTATCAGATCTGAATATGAGAGATGAATTTCTTAAAATTCACTGGTTATCCCACATCCAATATTATACTGTGGTGAATATAATCTGAATCAGAGTTAGACACTAAAATCAGATTATCGTATCAAGTTCTAAGCATTCAGATCCATGGATATAAGACTGAGTACAAAGTCAGATAATTCAGATGGTGTAGGTAGTGGAGACTGGTGGTATCCTGATTCCTTAGTATTTGGTTTATGATTTCATAAATTCAATAGGTTGGGTCAGCAGCTTAAAGTTATAAAAAAGGATAAATCAACCAAACTCTGATATTAAGAACCATCAAAATATATTTTGTAAGGCAATTTAAAACGGGAGTTGAATAAGGATCAAATTTGGGAAGTTTTAAAAGCAGTTGTCCTTGGAGATAATTTAGTAACATCATGACATGAGATTTGTGCTTAAGCTAAATATACTGTGTGACAAGGGTACAAAATGATGGTGAGGACGAGTCATGTTTTCAAAAGCGAAAAGGTGTCCTGAGCTTTTGAATACATTAAGATGTTATTAAAAATTCCATAAAGCATCCTGTTTCAAATTTCACAATATGAAAACTGACAACATTGGCAATCACTTCAGAGGTAGTTAAGAATGTATTTAAGAAGAATAATTATAATAACTATAGCAATAATGTTAGTAGCAGCTAGCACGTATTGGGTACTTTTATGTCATGCATTATACATTAACTTACTTAATTTTCACAATGATTTTGATAGATATTCTACTGTTCTCATTTCAAAGATGAAGTGATTGAGAAGTTAAGTAATTTACTCAACAGTGATGTAAGAAAGTGGCAGACTTGAGATGATAAAATTTAAAATATTAATGATCTCCAGAACTATATTACATGCCAGATTTAAAAACCAAAAGTACTCTCGAAAAGTATAGTAATGTATTCCCAACTATAGTTGGCTATGTGATATTAACAAAACTTCAACATAGTAGAAGAGTTTATAGAAATGTAAGTCCTCATAGAGAAAATAACATTAAGATTAAAGTAATGGGGAGACACCCCTTATTAACAAGGGTGTCTGAATAATGCACGTTTGTATACTTAACCCTTAACTGTACCCCACAATTCTATAATAAAAATACGTTTAAAAAAAAGATTAAGGTAACTGGTGAGTCCTTATAAATATTTCTATAACCATTTAATATAATACCTATTTATTGTATACTTATTGGGAGTTCCGGTGCTAAGCACTCTTTAGAAATTAGCTCATTTAATTTTCACAGCTACCCCATAAATCATGACAAGATGGTGGCAGAGTCAAGATTCACACCAGAGGAACTGATTTGTCCACAGAGCCCAGGTTCTTAGCCACCATGCTATGAACAGGGGCATTTACATGCCTTCACCCTTCCTAGCTTCCACTTACCAAGTTTTGTTCACTGGGAAACTTTTGAGATACTCCTTCCCTATACGTCCACATAACACTTCCAGAGTTGTTACACATGTAGATGAATATGCACTTTAAGAGATCTAGAACTCCATCTAAATGTTCAATATTTTTCTGAAATCCCTTATATATATTTGGATAATCACTGAATATAATACCTATTTATTGAACACTTATTGTGTGCCAGGTTCAGCACTAAGCTTTTGAGATACCCAGCACTTTTGAGATACCCTTTCCCTACATTGTCTCCAAAATACTTCCAAAGCTGTCCCACATTGCAGCTGAACATGCATTTTAAGAGACCTAGATTTCCATCTAAACATTCAATATCTCTCTAATTTATGTCTCAGAGGTACTGACTCCTTAAATCTCAATTCTTTGAGATGTAGAATAACTGGTATGCTTGAGAAGGAAAACCTTTGAACGATCTTTATTTCACAACATCTGTCCAGCCAAGATAAGTCCATGCCATGGCCCCAGCACGTATTTTCAGCTTAGCTTCTGCTTTCATGTAAGTTACTGGAGTGTACTTCTAAGAGATGCAGTGTCTTAGATTCTTAGTCTCATCGCACATCTTCATCTCTCTCAAGAATTCCTACAGGAACTACTATTCAGCCATCTGATTCAACTTCGCTGTCTTTTACGAGCCCAAATTCTCTGTTTTGATAATTAATCCTGACTGGAGTGACTGGCAATTAAGTATATTGAAACAGAACATCTTGAAACTTGATGAAAAGACATGCAGAAGTAAACTTACATGCATCCCTAGTAGCTATAAGGGAAGTCCCACATTAGGGACAGATTTGCATAAGACAATCGCAACAGGCACACCTTCATCATAATCAGTTTCAAGGAGATAGCCCTCTCCCTTTTACGGAAAAAACAACACAGATTGTAGCAATTGTAGGTTTCATCAAGCTGTACTGCAGTTATATTCTAAAAGAAGAATGCTTGTCATGAAATTCCACTTGCACTAAATGATAACTGCCTCTACTTTACACAAGTAATAAAAATATCTTCAAATACATCAGCATACGCTTGGCTAATAATAAACATCTCAATCAACGTACCAATGCCTTTTTGTAACACCCTACTTTTCCTTCTCCACCCTGTGTCTATTTAGTTAATACAGCTTTGCAATTTATAAGGCAGAAATATTTCAGAACAGGTCATGACATCAAATATCATCAGCAAACAGTAAATTTATAACTATATTTTCAAACACTTACCCAGTCTTAGTGAGACAAGTGTAGTCTGCTTTGCAACAACTCCACTTATCTGGGATCGTATTGAAGCAAGTTGGATGCACGCCAGTCCTTTCAAGAAAGTGTTCCGGGGAAAGGTCTAAATAGTAATCATTTGAAGGAATTCAAGAGCACCATTCACGATGTGCTGTAATACAGAAAGGGACAAAGAAGGAAGGCAGATCTGTTAACAGAGCTTCATAGTTACTTTTTCAACTGACTCATACGTGTTAAACCACATGAAGAGCAACCTTGGTCCTATCTTTTAACTTATAGTTCAGAAGTAGGCTAGCCTAGTCATCAATAGTGTGGGCCTTATTTGTCAATTGAAATAAATAAAGATATACCATAAAAAAAATTTTTTTTAAAGTATGGACTTCAGGTCAGATGGCCAAGCTTCACGGCACAGCTCAGTCACCTACTCTGCTTCATTGGGAAAACTATGCATGTCCTCTGCAGAAGACTGTAAAAAGAAGAAATAAGTTAATACAAGTAAATTGATTTTAGCAGTGCTCAATAAATACTCTCAAGAAAGAGTAGTTATTTTATCCATTTCCTCAGGAAAATAGCAAGAGGACCCATTTATAGAGCACACAATGTGAAGCACTGGGTTGGTGGTTTTCAGAAATTATCTCATCTTCACGTAAGATATTATTAGTTTTGCAAATAAGGAAACTGAGAATCAGGGAACTGGGAATTTGCCACAGTCAGACACCAAGAAAACAGTGGAGTTGATATTTAGCTATGTCTCTCTACCTTTCTGACTTTTTCATATTTGAGGGGAATCTAGTACATCTTAGAAACTACTGGTTAATTTTCACAAAAAAGACATTTGTCATAAAATAGTGATGAACTGTTTCCATTAGGTCAGTTAAGTTCTTTAATCAGGAAAGATACAATAATTAAAATAAACAAAATCTATTTCCAGCTAACTAAACAATTGCATACAAGAAGAAATAAGATTAAAGTAGAAATTAATGATTAGAGAATCTGAAAGCAGTAACTCTATTAATAAATCAATTCCCTGAGGTTTTTGTTTTGTTGCTTTATTTATTTATTTATTTTGGCTTTGTTTCTTTTAGAGACAAGGTCTTGCTCTGTTGACCAGGCTGGAGTACAGCGGAGCTATTATAGCTCACTGCATTTAAGAACTCCTGGGCTCAAGTGACCCTCCTGCCTTAGCCTCCCAAGTAGCAGGGGCTAGAGGTGCACATCACTAAGTTCAGTTAATTTTTGAAAAACTTTTTAGGAGAGACAGGGTCTCGCCATGTTGCCCAGGCTGGTCTCTAACTTTTAGCCTCAAGCAATTATGCCTCCTTAGCTACCCGAAACTAGGATTACAGATGTGAGCCACCCAGCCAGTACTGAGTTTCTAAAGATTTTAACAAAATACACATACCATTGTTAACCTTGACTAAGAAAGAAAAAAAGAGAAGGCAAAACTATAGAAAATAAGAAATAACATGAGGAATTAAGTATTGAAAAAAATAAATGTGAAACAAAAATCATAAGGGGCTATTTTTCTACAGACATCTATGCATTTGAAAATCTAGATAAAAGTGACAATTTTCCAGGGAATCATATTATATAAAATTCATTCCTTTAGGGATAGAAAGTTTAAGGAGATCAATTTCCATGTATGAAGTTGAAAAAGTTATTAAGAATAAATATCACTTAAAAAACAAGTTTCAAATAGTGTTATAGTAGAAATCTATAAAACATGCAAAGACCAAATAATCCCAATATTCTATAAATAGTACAAATAACATTTGTGGCACAAACTCATAGTACCAGAGGGTAGAATGGTAGTTACTGGGTCTAGAGATGAGGGGAAAATGGAGAAGTTTGTCAAAGGGTAAAAATAAAAGGAAGAAAACAAGAACTGTGGTATATTTATAAAATTGACTGCTCTACAGCAATAAAAAAAGAACAAACTTTTGTTATGTACCACATAGGTCAACCCCAGAGAGATCACATCGAGGAAAAAAATCAAAAGAGAGCACAGTATCTTATTACATTTATATAAAATATTAAAATATAATAACTAATTTATAGTGAAAAAATAATTATAGTGAGCACCTCTGGAGGGGTTTAATTAGGCGGAGTGACAAGGGAGGCCTTTGGGTATTCTATATCTTTTAGTGGGGGGGTTACACAAGTGTATGAATCTATAGAGTTCACCAAGCTGTACACTTAAGATTCACATGCTTGACAATAGGTAGGCTTTAATTAGTGGAAAATTAAGAGAAAGAAAGTTCTTGGATGCACCAGTTTTTACAGTTTAAACGTGCTTCATCATCAGACAGAGCTTTCCAATGGATGAAATTAAAACTAAATATTCAGTTCTGAGAAAGCATTTCTTCATAAAACAGCAGAAAAAAAGAATTGTTTTTATTCTTCAACTTTGCTGAAAATGCAAGCTTTGGATATCTGTTTATCTCTTTAGAGGACGAGACAAGATTTGGTTTTTGCTATAAATGCTAATTAGTTCATCTGTTTATAGTGTTTCTTCTCAAAAAATTGAGAAAAATATTAGTTATTGAATACAATAAAGTTCAGCACCTGAAATACCTTAGGAACATATTGTTAACATATGTGTACCAAATTTGATTATTTTTAAGAAAAAACATTAAAAGTGATGCATTATATTTTCCCAAACTACTAAAATGCCTCTAGCTACAAAGGTGGTAATGCAAACCACTATATTGCAATGGTCTTCAACATTAAAAGTAAATATAATCATACATTCCACTAATAATTGTAAAATTTCTAGAATTTTCCATCTATATTAACTCCAATTGCTAACATTAGTTATCTTGAAATCTCTTGAACTGCAGACATCCATAAATTTTTTCCCTGAATGTTCTACTTTTAAGCAAATAAGTAATATAGAGCCCCTTTCCTTAAGTATTTTACATCCTATTGGGGAAGACAGAGAATTATAATATGACTAAATCTATAATTCACTTGTGACATATGAGTACTAGTCACACAAGAATTGGTTTCTACCAATAGAATTTGAGATATTTAAGATCTCAATTAGTCTCTATCCTACAGGGACTGTAATAGAGTGCCTTGAATATGGTCAGTTATCAACATATATTTTTTTTAATTCCAAAAGGTAACACTTTTAACTCATCAACAAGGGCACCTGCATAATGAGCATTTGTATACCTAACCTTGAATTGTACCCCATGCCTTCAAAATTAAAAATAAAAAAAAAAAAGGCTAAATTATTAACATCTTCTGTGAAAAGACGGTGAAAAATAAATATACATGCAAGTTTTAATAATAAATAATTGGGAAGAGTAAATATGCTCCAGTTATTTAGAAAATTTACTTATATATAACTCTTCTGTTCAACAGCATTGCCAGATAAGTGAGATATTACTGTGCATACACAAAAAGTTATTTACACAGCCAAGAACAAAACATGAAGAAGGACTATTTGAGTAATCATATTTCCTCTGAAACTTCAATAGAGTTTTATAAAATCTATATATTTTTGTCCATTATATTGGAGAGGTCTTCTTCTGACTTTTGCTCTACTCTATTCATACAACAAATAAAGTTTTCCAGGTCCTTTGAATTTTACTCTTCCTACTCCTATTACTAATTTTTCAAACTGTAAGCTTGATCTAATTACCAAGGCATTATCTGAACCCAGGTAGTGCCTCACAATTATTTTACTAATTAGTGCTCTCCAGGAGAATTTGGAATTAATATAGGCCACTTTGCAGAAATAATGACCACTGAATTCAGAGCTCCAACACACACTGAAATGAGCACACTCAAATATGGTCCATTTCTTTAGGAGTTTAGCAAAAAATGGGGATGTCAGCTATAGTAATCTACAGAAAGCAAAGCGATTATATTGGCTCATAACTGTAAGAAAATGCTACCTCAGCAGTCACCCAATTCTGCCTTTATGATTCTCTGACGGTGATGTAAGCACCACAGAAAGAAATATTAAGGTGGAATTACATAATTATTCCTTCAACCAATTGTTAGCATGTTTGCTGTAGACTTAAACACTGCCACAGGCTTCTAGAGGTTGGCAATTCACACTGTGGAAAATGTCACTGGCTTTGCTACCTCACTAGCTGTGCTCCACAGAGCAGAAAATTAAGCTTGACATATTTGGAAGAGGAGTTTTCTGGTTTGTAAGAATTTACAAAAATAGCTATACTTATGTATTCCAGGGTCACATATATAAATTCTTAGTAGCTCTGAGATAAATTTAATTTTATTATACCTGCTAAAATCTCAGATCATTCTGACTCAAAATTAAACTAATTTTCTCTTAGGTAATTTAATGTATATTTCTAGTTTAAAAGATAATTAAAAAGATACACATACACAGAGCACAATAAAATATTTCTAAGTACACAGCACTTGAAAATAAACTGAAAAAATGCACTATCTAAAACCATTTTGCTGATTCATTTTGGACAAAGATAAATCTGAATAGATAATCATTTATCAAAGTATAGAGTTTCATCATGAATAACTTACATCTGTTGTACAAATTTGGTATTACAAGTTCAATCATTAATCTAAGTCATATCAGGCTCAAGTTTATTTTATTTTATAAGCTTTGCTTGAACTATACTAAGATTTAAAATAATCCTTCTTAGAAGTTTTTTTAGGCATATTTCAAACATTTAAAAGCAAGATGTATAAGACTCCTACTTTACAGATTGCCCCACCACACTTCATTCACAAATCTGGAATAAAACTAGGGGGTGCAACAGAATAAGATCATCACTGAAGAAAAATATTCGCAGCACTATTTCTAGAAAAGTTCACAAACTTCTGAAACAGCGTCAAGCTGCCTATTTAAATCACTCAGGGGCATTTGCCACTTTTATCAAAACAAAGACACACCTTCTGACTCCTGCCAGATTTCTTTCTCATCTGACTTCGACTGCTTTCTCATGCTACCTAAAAGAGAAGAATCGTATCAAGCTTCTAGGATCTATGTGCACTAAAGCAGGCCCATTCCATTATACAGGCCAAGAACTCCAGCCTTCAGAAAAAAATGCTCTCAAATCTCTTCCTTTCTTTAGCATCTTGTCCCTCATACATTTTCCCCGGTAGACTTCTCATCAAAACTGCTTTCTCTAACCTCAGCTTGGAAAGGCAACCTCCGCTTCTTAAAGTCTTCTCTATCATGCAAGTAACATTTACTAAGCACCTGTTCAACTGATGAAAGTCACTGTTCTACTTGCAGGATACAGTTTTCCACAGGACACTGAGCAACTTTCTTTAAAAAAAGGTGAATATTTCCTGATTCCTGCTTGTTTACTTCTTTAAAAAATTAGCCCCTAATGCCTGAATTTCCTTCATCTTCTAGCAGTCAAGCAACCTTTCAACCACATAGCCATATTTGACATCTTGTCTTTTCCATTTGGATTAAGAAAAGCGAACATTCCCCCATCCACATCAAATTCTGTACTCACTCTTGCCTTGTACACCCACCCAGAATCCTGTACTCACTCTTGTCTTGTGCCCCAAAACACACACCCAAAACTGATATTTCATTTAAACGTCTTAGTCTTTATACTTATTTGACTTTATGTTTCTCCACCAGTGATAAGCGAATCTCCATTCCTTTTATATATGTGGTTGTAAATTCCTAGGGAGGAGGAACCGCTTGTGACGTTTTGAGCACTAAGCACGTTCAAGCACTAAAGCCCCTGTGGATAGGACCACTACCCACCTAGATTATAGATGTTTCTCACTCACTCCTGAAAAGTCTTCTGGGCAGAGCTGCACGCCAAAAGGGTATAATCAAGCACAGATACCAAATGCAAGAAAGCCAGCATTTGGGCAATAATTCTGGCTCCCAGGAGACTCCTCTGTTTTAAAAGATCTATTATAAGCCAGGAATGTGTAGTACTTAAAATACAAATCCTCATACACCAAATTTTTCTGTCCTTTTAACCGTTCACTCTCTGCCTTCAGAACACTTGACTGCTTATCTCCTGTTTTGTTTTGCTTTTGTATCTTGTCCTTCCTTTCTCTCTAGGTCCCAGGGGATAAGTTGACTCCGTACAGGCTTCCCGCTGAGCATGGAGCAGCCAGTCACAATTCCTTGCTGATCACCCACCCCAAGCTGACATGTTTCAAATGACCTGAAGTGGCTACATCTGTTCAGTCAAGTTATTACAAGGAGCTTCCAGAGCGAGCCTCATACTGAGCAAAACAACCATAACACCAGCTCCTTCTAGTCCCCAAGAGACTGCAACCTCCCTGTGATTGGCAGTTTTAAGGTCTGACTTTCTCCATCACAAGGTAATATCCTCCTCATTTGTAAAAGACTTTCTGCAGCACTTTGCTGTTTTTTTTTTTAATGAAGACCAAATTTGGCTTAGAATAAACATTATTTTTAAACTGAGAATGAAAAGCAATTTGTGTCTTAAAATCTTGAACCAGTATAAGATACTTAAATATATATATCTAAATATATATGATATGCAATATATACACATTTGATGTATAAATATATGCAATTTATTTATATATTAACCATATGTTTAAATATATCTTTCCCTCACTGTTTGTCCAGGGTATTTTGTTGTTGTTGCTCTTGTCCTGAACTGTAGTGTTAGGCTAATCAATGTTAATAAACTTATATCAACTTTTAGGCACTTTGAAACTACCTTGTCCCTGTGACAAACTAATCAATCAGTAAACAAACACAAGAACTCAAATTTATAATTCCTAGATTGCTGCTAATTGTCATACATTCCACCCGAGAGGCTGGTGGTAGGGTTAGTAGCCAGGTGTGTGCAACTTTCAGGCTGAAGCATAGACAGCAGCATCAATTGGCTGCTGCTGACACCATTGACAGGTATGTGGACACTGGGACAAGCGCATGCTTATTTATGTTGGGGCTCAGAAAACAATACCCAAAACTATGGTGCTTTGGCCAGCTGAGTACTTGGAACTGTAGGGCAGTGGAAGCAAAGTCTCTTTCTGACTTTCCCCTGCCCATTTTGCTCTTGTTCCCATTTCTCCCACAGGCAGGTCAAGAAACTAGAACTTTTCTTCCCCCAGGGAGGTCATAGAAACTAGAACCCTCTGCCCCACAGCAAGTCAAAAAACTTGGAAATATGACTCTAACTTTTCCTTACCTTTCTGTGTAGGAACTGGTCATAAATAAATTCTCTGACCTATCTTGTCGTAAGAACCTCATTCCAAAAGGCACCCTGCCCAAACACAGGGGGAGGGAATGCCACACAGAGAGACCAAGAATCTCAACAGACAGGCATTGCTGAACTTCCCCCAGGTTATTACCATTAGATCATTTGCTTTTTGTCCAATCACATTTCTACATGGCTGCCCATTCTTCCTTGAATCTAAGAATAAAAATAAAAATACTTTTCTCTGAGTCTTTGGGTTTTCATTTTTTGAAGGCACCCATATCATGTAAACCTTTCATTAAATAAACTTTTTAATTCTTTTCTCTTGTTAATCGGTCTTTTCTTATATGAGTGTTGACTGTGACCCTTATGATGGGGAGGAAAGATATCTTACCTTTTCCACACCTACATTGCACTTCATCTCTGTGGATCAAGATTTATCCCCACACCTTCATAAATACAATGCACAATATGCATCTATGTATGTACATGTCACATAGTCACTTACTGTTTTAAAATATGGCCTGGATTTTTAACAATCTTCAAGGTAACTATGAAGAAACTAGAGGTACAAGGAGCCTCCTGACTTTTTCTGCAATTACTCTTATCTATAAAAAGAAACCTCTGTCTACACACACATCAAAATGGCCAAAATAAAAGTGACAACATAAAATGCTGGCCAACATGCAGAGATCCTGAATTACTCACACATTGCTGGTGAGAATGTAAAATTGTATAGCCACTGTGGGAAATAGTTTGGCAGTGTCTTATAAAGCTAAACAGATACTTGACATATAACCCAGCAATGGCACTCTTGGGCATTTGTCCCAGAGAAATGAAAATTTATGCTCATACTAGAATCTGTACACAGCAACTTTACCCATAATAGCCAAAAACTGCAAATGGCCCAGCTGTCCCACAATAGGTGCATCTGTACTATGGACTAGTACTCAGCAATAAAAAGGAGCCACTGATACACAACAGCTTGGATGAATCTCAAGGCAATTATACTGAGCGTAAAAAGTAACACCTCAAAGGTTATATATTGTATGACTCTATTTCCATAATGTACTTGGAATAACAAAATTATAGAGATAGAGAATGGATTCGTGTCTACCAGGGGTTAGGAACACAGGATGTGTGCGTTTTATTTTATTTTTATTTTTAATTTTTTTTTGAGTTGGAGTCCCACTCTGTTGCCCAGACTGGAGTGCAGTGGCCGCTCCCGGCCACCGCAGCCTCGACCGGCTGGGCTCCGGCGTTCCTTCCACCTCAGCCTTCCAAGTAGCCGGAATTACAGGCATGCGCTACCATGCCCGGCTGATTTTTTGATTTATTGTAGAGATGAGGTCTCGCTGCCCAGGCGATGTGTACGTTTTAAGGGATAGCACAAGGGAGTCATGTGGTTATGGAAAATTCTGGATCTTGTATGTGCTGATGGCTACACAGATCTACACATGTGTTCCAATTAAAAAGAATACAAACACACACACACACACACACACAAACACACACAAACATGAATGCATGTATAACCAGTAAAATTGTACTAACTTGTGTAGATTTTGCCAATGTCCATTTTATGGTTGTGTTATTTGTACTATAGTTATATAAGCTGTTACTGTTGGGAAAACTGGGTTAAGGGTAATGGGACCTCCTTGAATTTTTTAATTTTTTAATAATTTCCTGTGAACCTATAATTTCCAAATAAAAGTAATCAAAAGTAAAATGCGAAAAATTTTTTGAGTCTCCCATATTCATCTAGCTACTTCTCTTTGCATGCCCTTCTGCTCTCTTTATAGCACACTTCTCAAAAGTTATCAGTCTGCTGCCTCTAATACCTTTGCTATAATGCTATCTCAAACCACTCCAATCATAGCTCTCATTCCACCACCAGCTCCAGTGAAATTGCCATTGTCAAGATCATCACTGACATTCACATCACTAAATTCAGAGGTCAGTTGTTCATCTCTATTGCACATCTGTTACTCCTGACCCCGTCTTGTCTTTGACAGCAGTGATCACACCCCCGTCTTTCTTCATTTCTTGGACCCTCCTGGTTTTTTCTTTCTCTTAGGAGAGGTTCCTTTTTAATCTCACTTGGAGGTTCCTCTCTACCTCCCAGAGACCCACTGGTAAACTTGGTAAACTCATCCAGTCTCTCAGGTTTACGTGCTACCTGTTCGCTGACAACTCCTAATTCTATGTCTCCAGTCCAGATTTCTTCCCTGAAGTTCAGATTGCATCCAACAACCACTGCAAATGGCTATGTAGACACTAACAGACAACTTAAAATGTACATGCCCAAAGTTGAACTTCTGACACCCCACCAAACCCGTCCATTTCAGTTTTTTCTTGTGTCAAAAACTGACAACTTTATCATTTTTAGTAACACCAGTCAAAATTATCAGTGTCATGATTTTTTTTGCTCTTATGTACCATGTCCAAACCATCAGAACATCCTGCTGGTCTGCTTTCAAAATATATCTTGAATCTCCTACCACCTTTACAGTCATCATTTGTCCTGTATTGTCTCTCTCCTGGATTCTTGAAACAGTTTTCTATTTCTCTACTCTGTCTTTGCTCCCTACAGCATATGCTTGACACAGTGACCCAAGTGATCCTTTTAAATCAGAAGTTAGAGTATGACATTCTTCTTCACAAAGAGATTTCATACTTTTGATGCCTTGTAACTTTTCTGACCTTATCCCTTGCTATTATTCTCTTGTCATCTCTGCTCTAGTCCACTGGTCTCCTTGTTCCTTCTAGAACATGCCAAGTACATGCCCCAGGACCATTTGTTGTTCCTCCAGCATGGGTAGCTACAAGGATAACTTTCCCCCTCCCTCATCCAGGTGCTCAAATGACACTTTTTTAGTTGTTCTCCATAGGACTCCTCCTATCTATCTATCTATCTATCTAGCTATCTACAGTTATATGAGTGTGTGTGTGTGTGTGTGTGTGTGTGTTCTCCACAGGACTCATCCTATCTATCTATCTACTGATAGCGTGTGAATGTACATGTATACATATATATGTATATACCTACATATACACATATATATACACATACATACATAGAGACATATATATATACATATATACATACACATATATAAACGTTCCTTTATTTCCTTATAATCTGTGGTTTCCTACTAGAAAGTAAACTTCATGGGACAGAATTTTTGCCTGATTTTTCACTTTTGCATTCCTAGTGTCTAAATCATGCCTGGATCATAGAAGTAGCTCAATAAGTTATTGTAGTATGAATGAATCATTCAAGCAATTATGTAAGTAATTCTCTATTTCAAAATGAGATAAGAGTTGGAGAAGTTGGGTTAGCCTACAACTTGAGAATTCTGAAAACCACAAAGAAGCTCATCTGTTCCATGACTGACATCTCTGGCAAGAGCAGCTGACACAGACAGTCTCATTGCTGCAAGGTCTGCCTGTCAGATGGTCTAGGGATTCACAACACCTCTCCACTGAATAACAAAGAGACTCCTTGGAGGGCAGGGTCTATTGCTACCTTACTTCCAGGGATTCTACAGCCCTATGGCAGCAAGAAATGTAGCTGGTAGGAAGCATTTACCCATGCTTCTAGCTGCCTCTCAAACCAGATCATCTGAAACATAAACTCCAGTATAGTCTATACTTAAGAACTGGTAGATTATAAATATTTATATGTGTGCTTGCCCTAGACTGGAGCTTTTCACTCAGGGTTTGCCTTTTGGAAGGATCAGATGGAGTAACAGAAAGCATACACTGTTCTTTCATTCAGCAAATCTTTACAAAGGGCCTACTAGAAGGATGCATTGTTCTGGACACTGGGGATAAAGTATGCAACAAAGACAAGTCAGTATTCCTCATTTATAAAAATGAACACAAGAGCTGGAGGAATGCCAACAATATATATGCAAACAAACAGATAATGGTAACTTTCAGATTATGATTGGTTTTGTGAAGCCAATAAAATAAGATGATCAATGACTGAAGGATTTCCTTTAAATTGGGAGATCATGCTATTACATCGAGGTGACATTTGAGCAAAAATATGAATAATTCAAAAGAATTAGTAGCATAAGACCTGAGAGCAGAATGGTCCTTCAAGAAGGAAAAGAAAGTTAAAAGTCTTTTCAAGACTAGTGGAGCACATTTGAGGAGCAGAGAATGAAAGCCAGTATGTTTGCATAACAGGAAGTGGGAGGGAATAGGGTAGTTATAAAATATGAAGATGCAGAAGCAGACACCCACTCAGTTCTAGTGACCTCAAGCAAGGAGTCTGTTTTATTCCAGGTGCAAAGAATAGGCAATAGGGATTTACTTTTGTGTTTGTAGTCTATATGCGGTGTTTTCTTCATATGAAGGGAAATCTTTAGATTCCCACCCTGGGCCTCTTTTTTATTCTCATGTCTTTGTTGAGTTTGGGAGGAAGCGCTGAGCATGAACAGCTCAGCCCCTTTCTCTTGCCTGCAGATAGCAAGGATCTGGTCTGCTTTGGACCTAGGATTGAACTTTGGACCTAGGTCACAGCTTACCTTTATAGCACCTGGCTTGCAGGTATTCAGCACTGCCTATGACCACTGGGTCAGTTCATCTAATTTTGGTATAGCAGCAGGAAGCCCAGGGTTCGTGATCACTATGCCATGTTCTCTAAGAGCTCTACTAGTAATAAAGGCTCGCTCTTTGTTCTCCATAAATTTGACTTCTTTGTCGCTTTCAACTGCTTTAAGAACACTGGTGGTGAGACGAGGGTTATAATTTATCAGCCCTTGCAAAATCCAAAAGGAAGTTTTTGTGTGGTTTTGTAAACAAGAGATACAGTGATCTAATTTGTTTTGTTCTGTTTTAAAATCCTTCTAGTTCTATTTGGGGACTGAACTACAGTGGTGAAAACATGAAAAGCAAAGATACTAGTGAGGAGTGGTGGGGTTCAGGACATGCTACCCTAAAGTATGGTACCCTGAAAAAACCACCAAGTAGTAAGTAGGACTTTTCTGGCTTACCTTTCTCTTTTCCCCCAAAGCAGGCCATAAAACCTAGAAATAATTTTCTTTTTCTTTCTTTCTTTTTTTTTAGTCAGAGTCTCACTCTGTCACCCAGGCTGGAGTGCAGTGGAATGTTCACGCCACCCCAGTATTGACCCGCTGGACTCAGGCAATCCTTCCATCTCAGCCTTCCAAGTAGCTGGAACTACAGGCACATGCTACAATGCCCAGCTAATTTTTTTTGATATATTGTAGAGACAAGGTCTCACCAAGTTGCCCAGGCTGGTCTCAAACCCCTGGATTCAGGCAATCCTCTTGCCTCAGTCTCCCAAAGTGCTGGGATTACAGGCTTGAGCCACCACGCCCAGCTGAAATAATTTTCTTACTTTCCGCTAGACTATGTCATTGGACCCTCACATGAGAGGTGCTCTTTTCATACCCAGAGAAAAGGAACATCATTATCTCTGAAGACATAGGGACACATAGACGAATCTGAATGAACAGGCCTTGCTAAGTTCTCTCTAGGTTATTACCATTAGATCATACTTTCTTTATGCAATTATACTTCTCCATGACTGTCCCCTCTTCAAGTTTAGTATAAAAATATACAGGTTCTCTGTTCCTTTGGATATTCATTTCTGAAAGCACCTGTGTTATTAATTTATATAATATAAAGTTGTGTGCTTTTATCTTGATAATCTCTTTTGTTATAGGGGCCTCAGCCAAAAACCTAGTGATGGGGGAGGAAAAGATAAGGTTCTTCCCCTCTGTAGGAGCCTACTGTGGTTCTTTAGGGTAGAGATAGTGGTGGCTTGGACTAGGACTGGTGTGGTAGACAGAGAGAGAAGTGTAAGGATTTGAATATACAGTCAAGTTCGACCAAAGAGATTTGATAAAATTGACATAAAGATCATAAAACGTCTTCATCAAATATGACTTTTAGGTTTCTGATTGGAATAGTAGTGGACAAGGAATAGCAATAGATATCCAAATGTGGTTCCCAGGTAAGGAGTTGTCTAGAAAATTCTGGAGCCCAGTAGAGAGGTTAGGGAAACAAGTATAAATTTGGAAGTTTTCCAATGGTATGTAAAGTCATTGGGCTCTATGAGGTTACCCAACAAGAGAATGTAGACAAGAAAAACAGGAGGGCTGAGGACAGAGCTCCAAGAAGTGCCAACATTTAATGCTGTAGCCTGAGAAAGGGCAAAATTGGACATGTGTGCTTGGGGTGAATTAAAATAACAAATTATAAACGAGGAATTAATTTATATCATTCATATAGGGTTACATTAGAAAAAGGGGCAAGAATGAGACAAAAAAAAAGGACAGGGTCCAGAGAAGGCTTATAAAACAGAAGCTAAGTACCTAGGATATTGAGCAAACAGAGATAGAAGAGAAATGTGAATTAAAAGGTGGAGCTCATGAAAACGACAATGGCAACTTGGATAAATTTAGAGTCCCTCATACTCGGTGATCTATCTCAGAAACAAAGAACAGAATACTATATGCTCTCACTCATAAGTGAACCTTGAACAATTATAATACTATAAGAAAGCGATTGGCAGTAGTGGGAAACTGTCAGGGGATTGGGGATGGGATTGGCAGTTGATGGAAACTGCTAGGGGAGGGAGGGGCATACCTCATCAACAAGGATACCTGCATAATCAATGCTTGTATACCTAACCCTGAATGTACCCCACATCTTTACAATAAAAAAAGATAGTGATAATGAAGAATTTCATCTTAAATGAAGTTATGCAAATGAAATACTTTTACACATTAAAAACAGATGATAAACAGAGATGAATGTAGCAAAGTTTGGGTAAATTTGTAAAAAAAGTGATGCCTATAAGCTAGTGTTATAAACATAGCACTGCATAGTCAAAGGTATTTGCTGCTGAGAATAAGAAAGAACAGAGAATGTTGATGAAATGGAAGAAGAATCAACAAAGTTGTGTTCATATTGATCTATTACTTGTGAGAAGAGTCAAATCACAAGACCAAGATAAACCTAACCTTTAGCTAGAGTCATCCTCTATAGGAAAAATCAATAGGAATTATAGTTTTTCTTTTCTGAAGAGGGCTTTGGGAAATATGAAAATTTTATATATTATTAATAATGTTTCCATAAATTAACATTTTATTGATGGCATATTCAAAAGTGATCAGTATATTATTTTTCCAAATAAAAATCAACTGTTTATGAAATAATAATTGATTCAGGGAACTCTGAATAGCTAAAACAATACAGAAAAAAAAAAAAGAAAGGGCTGGAGAATTCATACTTCCTAATTCAAAGCTTACTATAAAGCTACAGTAATCAAAACAGTGTGGTAGTAGCATAAAGTAGAGAAAAGGAAATGCTTAAACATTGTTGGTGGGAATGCAAATTATATAACTTCTATGGAAAACAGTATGGAGATTTCTAAAGGAACTAAAAGGAGAACTATCATTCAATCCAGCAATCCCACTACTGGGTATCTACCCAAAGGAAAGTAAATCATTACATAAAAAAGATATCTGCACTCATATGTTTATCACTGCACTGTTCACAATAGTAAAGTCATGGAATCAACCTAAGTGTCTATTAATGGATAATCAAATAGAGAAAATGTGATATCTCACATACACACACACACACACACACACACACACACACACACACACACACACCATGGAATATCATTCAGCCATAAAAATATACAATCATGTCTTTTGCAGTAACATTAATGGAGCTAGAGCAGGGGTCCTCAACACCTGGGTCGTAGACTGATTCTGGTCTACGGCCTTTTAGGAACTGGGCTGCCAGGCAGCAGGTGAGTGACTAGCAAAGTTTCATCTGTATTTACAGCCATTCCTCATCGCTCACATTACTGCCTGAGCAGGGCCTTCTGACAGATCAGCAGTGGCATTCGATTCTCATAGGAGTGTGAACTCTGTTGTGAACTGTGCATGAAAGGAATCTAGGTTGTGTGCTCCTTAAGAGAATCTAATGCCTAATGATCTGAGGTAGAGCTAAGGCTGTGATGCTTCCTCTGGGGACTGGCTGCAAATACAGATTAACATTAGCTGTAAGTTTTGACTGCACAGAGACCATAATAAATCAATTGCTTGCAGTCTCATATCACAACCCTATCAGTGAGTGGCAAGTGAGTTGATATACTTCAAGTGTATATCTGAATCTGGTGGCAGCCTTCAGAATATGGCACTCATTTTAATCTGCATGTGGCTCACCCGTTATTTTATTTACCACTTCCATCCAAGCCTCTTTCCTGCACTGCACACTTGTCTCAGTCACATTTTTGGTAAGCCCACAAATGAACCCTAAGAAAAATGAGGACAAAAAGTCACTGGAGAGCTTCTTTGAAAAGGGGAAAAGATCCAATGATGGGACAGCAGAAAGCTCTAAGACTGCCAACAACAACAACAACAACGACAAAAGACTGCATTTAAAAGAAAATACCAAGAGTCCTACTTAAATTACAGGTTTATGGCAACAGGTGATTCACATTCTCAGAGCCCACTTTGTATAACATGTGGCGACTAGCTATCTAATGAAGTCATGAAACCTTCAAAACTGCTTTACCACATGGAGACCAATCACCCTGCATTAAAAGACAAATCTTTGGAGTTAAAAACAAAAAACAAAAAACAGAAACTTGAAGAACAGAAGCAATTATTGGAGGCCATCTCTTCATCAAATTTGTCTGCACCGACAGCATCAGTCTTAGTGACTAATCACATTGCTAAAGCTAAGACACCCTTTACTACTGGTGAAGAGTTGATCTTGCCTGCTGCTAAGGACATTTGCTGTGAACTTCTAGGAGAGGCTGCAATTAAAAAGATGGCACGTTCTTCCTCTGGCTAGCACCATAACTAGAGGAACTGATGAAATAGCAGAGGACATTGAGGCACAATTGTTAGAGAGGATTAATGAGTCACTGTGGTATGCAATCCAAGATGATGAGTCTTCTAATGTTGACAACGAGGCAACAATACCTGATTTTGAGTGTTATATTTTTCAGAAGGATGTGCATGTGCACTTTTGTTGCCACCCAATACCACAGCTGCAGAACTATTCAAGCTTTTGCATGATTACATATCAGGAAAACTGAATTGGCCATTTTGTGTCAGGATATGCATGGATGGAAAGGCTGCCATGACTGGACAGCTTTCTGGTTTCACTACTTGGCTGGAGATGGCTTCTGCATGTGAGTCTACTCACTGTGTCATCCATAGAGAAATGCTGGCTAGCCAAAAAATGTCACCTGAACTTAACAACATTTTGCAGGATGTGATTAAAATTATCAACCACATCAAAGTACACGCCTTGAACTCACATCTGTTCACTCAGCTCTGTGAGGAGATAGATACAGAGCATACACATATTCTTTAATACAAAGAAGAGAGATGGCTTTTTAAAGGTTGATCACTGGCCAGAGTTTTTGAGTTAAGAGAGCTGCTCCAGATACTTCTTTTAGAAAAACAGTCACCACTGGCAGCACATTTCAGTGACACAAAATGGGTCGCAAAACTTGCTTCCTTGTGTGACATATTCAACCTGCTCAACAAATTCAATCTGTCACTTCAGGGGAAAATGACAACTGTGTTCAAGTTGGCAGATAAAGTGGGTACATTCAAAGCCAAACAGGAATTATGGGACATTGGGATTATGAGTGAACACTGGGATTTCTGACATGTTTCAAACACTAGCAGAGATTTTGAGAGTAACTGAGCCAGTGCCTTCTTTCTCTCAGCTGATGCATGATCACCTATCTCAGCTTTCAGAAGAGTTTGAGCGTTACTTCCTAACCTCAAAAGACCCCCGAACTAGAAAGAAATGAATCTGTGACCCATTTGTGAATAAGTCAGGCGAATTGACTCTGTGCAAGAAGAGGATCAACTGCTTGAAATTGCAAATGACAGTGGCCTTGAAAATATGTTTGAGACAACTGCAAATCTCCGTACATTTTGGATTAAACGCCAGGCGGACTATCTTGAGATTGTCATAAAAGTACTGAAAAGCCTGCTTCCATTTCAGACATTCTATCTTTGTGAAGCAGGTTTTCTGCAGTGACAGCAACCAAAACAAGATTACAGAGTAGGCTGGACAAAAGCAACACAATTTGGGTGTCACTGTTTCCTATCACCCCCAGATGGAACTGTCTAGTTGCAGGAAAACAAACTCAGGGTTCCAATTGATTCCGCACTATGGTGAGTTGTATAATTATTTCATTATACATTACAATGTTATAATAATAGAAATAAAGTGCACAATAAATATAATGCACTTGAATCATCCCCAAATCACCCCCCCATTGGTCCATAGAATAATTGTCTTGCATGAAACCAGTCCCTGATGCCAAAAAGGCTGGTGAGCTCTGAGCTACAGACCATCAGTGAGTTAGCTCAGAAACAGAAAGTCAAATTCTGATGTTTTCACTTATAAGAGGGAGCTAAACAGTGGGCACACATGGACACACAGAGTGGAATAATGGAATTTGGAGACTCTAAAAGGTGGAAGGAGGGGGAGGGGGTAAGGAATGAGAAATTACCATTGTGTACAATGTATATTATTTGGGTGGAGCTTACACTAAAAACTCAGACTTCACTACTGCACAGTATTTCCATGTAATATAATTGCACTCATTCCCTCTAAATTTATAAAAATGCATTTAAAAGGACAGAATATAGACCAGTGGAACAAAATAGATAACTCAGAAATAAACTTTTACATTTATGATCAAACGAGTTTGACAAAGTAGAATGGTGGTTGCCAGCTTCATAATCTATGTGCCAAAAACTGACAGAATCAAAATGATCAACAAACAATTCAACAATAATAGTTGGAAACCTCAATACTTCACTCTCAATAATTGACAGAACAAGACAGAAATTAAAACTTAGAGAAGACTTGAACACTATCAACTAACTTTCAAAAAAAAAAGGACAGTCTTCAACAAACGGTGCTGGGAAAATGGATATCTATATATTTAAAAAACGAATTTACACCCTTACCTAATGCCATATACAAAAATTAATTTTAAATGGAACAAAGACCTAAATGTAAGACCTGAAACTATAAAATCCTTAAAGGGTTTTATAGAGGGAAAAAGCTTCACAGCATTGAATTTTGCAATGATTTCTTTTATATTACACAAAAGACATAGGCAAAAAAAGAGAAAAAAAATAGATAAATTGGACTTCCTGAATATTAAAAAAATGTTTATATCAAAAGACTACCAACAAAGGAAAAAGACAATCCACAGGATGGGAGAAAATATTTGCAAATCATATATCTACTAAGGGATTCATATCCTCAGGATATACAGAGAACTAAAACTCAACAATAAAAAGAAAAGACTAAGCCGGGCTCAGTGACTCAGCCTGTAATCCCGCACTTTGGGAGGCTGAGGTGAGTGGATTGCCTGAGCCCGCGGGTTCGAGACTCGCCTGGGCAACTTGGTGAGACCTCATCTCTACAATAAATCAAAAAAGTAGCCAGGCGTGGTAGCGCGTGCCTGTAGTTCCAGCTACTTGGAAGGCTGAGGCAGAAGGATCGCCGGAGCACAGCAGGTCGAGGCTGCGGTGGCCGAGAGCAGCCACTGCACTCCAGTCTGGGCGACAGAGTGAGACTCCAACTCAAAAAAAATAAAAAATAAAAAAAGAGAAAAAAGACTCAATTTAAAATGGGCAAAGGACTTGAATAAACAATTCTCCAAAGAAGAAATGTTTATCACAAATTGCCAATAAGCACATGAAAAGATACTCAACATCACTGGTCATAAGGGAAATGTAAACCAAAAGTACAATAAGATACCACTTCACACCTATTACTATGACTACTATAAAATAAAATTCACAATCCCCACCTCCCAAGAAAATAGCAAGTATTGGCGAGGATGTGGAGAAATTGATAGTATAGTTATTAAAGAAAACAGTATGATGGTTCCTCAAAATATTAAAAATAGAATTACCTTATGAAACGGCAATTCAACCTCTGGGCGCATGCTCAAAAGTATTGAAAGCAGGGAGCTGAAGTGATATTTATTCACTGATGCTCACAGAAGCATTATTCACTATAGCTAAAATGTGGAAGCAACCCAAATGTCTACTGATGGATGAATGGATAAACAAAATGTGGTATATACATATAATGGAATTCTATTCAGCCTTACAAAAAAAGGAAATTCGGACACGTGCTTCAATATGAATAGACCTTAAGGATACAATATGAAGTGAAATAAGCCAGTTGTAAAAAGACAAATACTGTATGATTCCATGCATAAGAGGTACTTAGAGGATTCAAAGTTACAGAGACAGAAAGTCGAATGGTGGTTGCCAGGGGCTGGGAAATTACTGTTTAATGGGTACAGGGTTTCAGATTTGCAAGATGAAAAAGTCCTGCAGATGGATGGCAGTGATGGTTGTACAAAGATGTGAATGTGCTGGGGCAAGCAACAGATTGTGGACTAGCCAGAAATTTACAGGGAGACCCAGGAAATGAGATAGCCATCGTGGTCTTGACAAGCTCCTGGAACTATGAACACACGGGTAAAGCTGCATGCACACTCAGCAGAGAAAAGAAAGAGTCCTGGCTATATACACACTGCTGACTGCATGTGGAGTCTTGCACACAGGCAGAGGAGAAGCAAGCAAGTCCCTAGCAAACAAAAAGCTGGGCAGCATGTCACTAAACTTTGTGTTGCCCAAACTATACTGTTACCCAGCCTACATGGATCTATCACTGGCTCAGGGTGTTTGAATATACACTGTGGCAACTGACAGGATGGCTACTAAGCTATCCTGATACAGTGGCAACCTCTAGGAAGCTGGAATTAAAATTTAAAAAGAATATTTAAAAATTAATAGAGTCATGAGCATCTACACAGTGCAGGAGATAATGACTTCATAGAATTAGCAATTATGGGGTGAAGCTCAGAAACCATGGTTGATACTCTATATTATCTAAAATGTATAGTTTTCCAAAATATGTGAAACATGCAAAGAAACAGAAAACTGTGACCTAGACTAAGAAAAAAACAGCAAATAGGAATTGTCATAAAAGTATCAGACCAAATGGGCTTTAAGATAATTTTTTTTATTAGAGACCAAGAAATACATTTCATAATGACCAAAGACTCAAGTCAAAGAAATATATAACCATTACAAATGGATGCACACCTAATATTAAACACCTTCAAAATCTATGTACCAAAAACTGACAGAATCGAAATGATAAACAAACAATTCAACAATAATAGTTGGAAATCTCAATACTCCACTCTCAATAATTGACAGAACAAGACAGAAAATAAACCTTAAAGAAGGCTTGAACACTATCAACTAACTTAAAGTTACTGGCATTTATGGAATACTCTTCCCATAATAACAATACATAAACTCTCATTGAGTTCACATGGAACACGTTCCACAACAGACTATATGCTTGGCCATAAAATAATCTTTATAAATTTTCAAAGAATTATAATTTTGCAGTGCATCCTATGACCACAATGGAATAAAACGAGTAATCAGCAACAGAAAGAACTGTGAGAAATACACAAATATTTGAAAACTAATCAAATTAATCAAAGCGCTTCTAAGTAAGCCATTAGTCAAATAAGAAATCACAAGAGGCAAGGCGCTGTGGCCGCCTATAATCCCAGCACTTTGGAAGGCCGAGGTGAGAGGATTGCCTGAGCGCACGGATTCGAGACCAGTCTGGGTCACTTGGCAAGACCTCATCTCTACAATAAGTCAAAAAATTAGCCGGGCGTGGTGGCGCGTGCCTGTAGTTCAGCTATGTAGAAGGCTGAAGCGGAATGATCACATGAGTCCAGCAGGTTGAGGCTGTGGTGGCTGTGATAGTGCTACTGCACTCCAGCCTGGGTGACAGAGTGAGACTACAACTCAAAAAAAAAAAAAAAATCACAAGAAATGTTAGTCTATATTTCAAATTAATGAAAATGAATGTGTAATGTGCAAAATTTATGAAATGCAGCTAAAACAACGCTGAGAGGAAAATTTATTAGTTTTACACAGCAATATTAGAAAAGAAGGATTTAAAATCAATACCTAAAGCTTCCATCTAAGAAAAAAAACTACAAACAGAGGAGCAAACTAAACCCAAAGCCAGCAGATTCCATTACTATGAAAAGTGTCAGAAAAGGCAAACTTATATATAGAGAAAGCAGACTAGTAGTTGCCAAGTGCTAGGGTGGGAAAAAAGATTGGCTATAAACAGGTTGAAGGATGGAAAATGTTCTAAAACTGAATTGGAATGATGATTCTGTAACTCTATAAATATACTTAAAATGATTAAATTATACGACCAGAGTGAATGAATTTAATTGTATGCAATTTATACCTCAACAAAGCTGTTAAAATATAATGACCCAATTGGCAGTGGAAATATGCACATGTATATATTTATGTATTATGATTAAAGAAATTCAGTATTCCTAAATTGGGCTATTCAGGGCTAAGCATAGGCACAGATTTGAAAATTAAAAAATATATATATTTAATCCAGATCCTTAAAATTTTGTTGTGAATAAAACATCCTCCTCTCATGTCATCCAATAAAATGGAAAGTTTTAAATTAAATATTGGCTTTTGTCTTAACTTTTGAAGTTAAAGGTTTTAATAAATATTATTTATCCTTAAAATATTAAGTCTAGAGCTGAATCTATGTTTTCACAATGATGTCAATATCTTGGCAACTACTCATAGGTTTTTAAAGTTTTATCAGTTTACATATGTCTTGTCTCATCTCTTTAGCAAGATATACTAATTTTCAAATGGAATTATATTGATTTTTTAAAATCACAATAATTTTGGCAAAAGATTTATAGACATACTGTGTATATATTGTCAAACGACTCACATATATTTTCATTTTATACAGTCAATGTCCACTTCTCCAATAAAACTGCTGTAAATCAGTATTCTGTTGGCCAAAATTCCAAGACAAAATGTACTTATATCATCCTAAAACCCTGAGAACAATCCACCTGGGTCCTAAATACATAACAATCTCTTAAAATGCCTTTAGGGGTAAAACAGAACAAAACAAAACTATGTTAAATAAAACCACTGAGAATGGGAGATTGTGAACCATTTTAAGGGAAGCAGGAGAATTAAATTTTTCCTGGAAAATTAGGGTTCAGGAAAAAAGAAACTGAATTATTTCATTGTAAAAGTCCAGTCATTGCTAAATCTGATGGAAAAGATAAGAACTAAAAAGATGATGTCATGCATTCTTGAAAAAAGGATTATTTCTTGCAGGGAATAAAAAATCCTAGATGTTACCATGATCAGTGGCCTTCCCAGGACAAGAGTACACAGTAGAATACAGTATTCCTGTTATATTAAAGTGTCATGGGGGAACAGTTAGGGGAAAAAAATGTCTAAAAAGAATCCTTAGTGGAGTGATATAAACACAAAAAGAGAAGAACTGATATAAACACAAAAAGAGAAGAACTGGTATAAAAGATACTTCTACAGATAATTGTCTCCTTCCACAACCTCCACTAAAAAATAAATTCACTAGAAGGTAAGAGCCTCTCAGTTATCTTTACAAAACTGAACTCTTTATACCTGATCATGTGAAATGACATTAAGAATATAAGAACACATTCCGAGTACATTTCTACAGGCTATAAAAAGTCAATACAGTTTCTCATCTTTCATGGCATCAAACACAAAAATTACATATAGACAAATAGCAAAGCAATCTCATAGAAAGATCGAGCTTTTGATCTTTACTTTCAGAATATATAAATTTCATGTAATAATTTAGTATACTGCTGTGTCAGTGGGAAAAAAAAATCTTGTACTCAGTTTTTTTATCCTGCAGCTGCTGAGCAAAAACAGTGAAAACTGTGCTAATTTAGAACACTGGCATTTTCCTTGCTGACCTAAATTATAAAGGACTGGCTTCAAGACTAATTTTAACTAATTTTAAACACTAATTACATTTAACATGTAATATAGTCAGCTACTCAGAAGTAGTGATGCAGATGCATTAAAGGAAGTGGGAAAGTCTAACTTGAGAAGAACTGATGGGCACATCGTTTTCAGAATTCTTTGAAAAGTAAACTGGTAAATGTCAAATCTTAGTTTCATTGGAGTCATTAATTTTAGAGTTCAAGAATGTCTCTATGGTGATCACTTTCTTAATTTATCCTAAACTGCCTTCATGCCATCTTACCAAGTAAGCTTTCTTTCATAAGAAAAAATTGCAAAGCCTCTCAATTAAATGTAACTTATCTACTCTTTTTGGAAGTACCAAGAAATCAAGTTATAGCTAAAAAAAATTTAGCGATTCCACCAAAGATTTTATGTACCTACACATAAAAAGAGAGCATACTCAGAAATAGCAAATTAGCTTCTTCAGGAAGTATAGGTAATTTTTAAAAATATGTTACTACTTTAGTATTTACTTGGGCACATATTTTACTCAAAATTTCTTCAAAAAACTTTATGATTCTTGCTTTATCAATATCTATTTGTAAAAATAAACATATGCACTCACATATAAGCAATGTATGTATTTTTAATGATCTTTAAAACAAAAAAATGACACGTGCTGTAACTACCTTAGAGTACATTCATGATTCTGAGGAGAAAAAATAATTTAAATACAACACAAAAGACACTTTTGATGATGGTAAATCAGAGGCAGAATCTTAGCTAAATTTTGACGTGAGATTTAAAAAGTTTTCTAACAAATGTTCCCCCTCTATCTGCCACAATTTTCTTTCCCAATTTAGATAATGGTATTTAGTTTTTATAGTTTAGATATTGTGATGCATAATTTTATGTGTCAACTTGGTTAGGCCCTAATACCCAGATATTTGGTTAGATATATTTCTGTGCATTTAAAAAAAATAGACAAACATTTAAATCAGGAGACATTGTGCAAAGCAGGTTACCTTTCATAATGTGGGTGGGCTTCATGCAATCAGTTGAACATTTTAAGAAATAGAAAGACATATATCCCAAGGAAAAAGGAATTCTGCCAGTAGTTGGCCTTAGATTTCAGCTGCAACATCAGCTCTTCCTGGGTCTCTACCTTGAAAATTTAGACTTGGCAGTCTCCATACTCATGTGAACCAATTTCTTAAAATAACTCTCTCTCTACACACACACACACACACACACACACACACACACACACACACACACTATTGGTTTTGTTTCTCTGGAGAATCTTGACTATTACAGATTTATAATGATTTGTTTTTTTAACTTTAAAGATGGCATACTATTACTAAAGGTTTTTCATACAGTCAACATTAATAATTCTCAATGTAGTGCTATTTGAAATACAATTACTAAAATTCATGGTCCTCTCTGTAGAAAGAAAGATGATGAATGGAGGGACAGATGCAGACAGACAAACAGGAGGGTATAGCAAGCCATATTTCCCCCATTCACTGTTTTTCTATGGCAAACACTGATGAGGCAATAGCTGTGGAACAAAGTGGGTTAAAGGCCACAAGTATTACCCAATACAGCTGACCAGCAACTTGTACTGCATAGGGAATATGCAGCTCTTCTTATCAGGAAGGAAACAGACGCAGGTACGTAAAGAAAGATCTCTAAGGTCACAAAACCATCTGAGGGAAGAGCTAGAAATAGAACTGCCTCTTCTTATATCTGAGATGCACTCTTCAGCAGAGAAAACTTTTCCTAACTGTGTGTGTTCCTTAATATGCATGCGTGTGTATGAATATAAACATATACACATAGATGCATATATATTTGTGCATATACACACATGTGAGTGCATATGTCTTTGTATTTCAGTGAGATGTCTCATACCCGGCAAATCATATATGTTTATTCTCCTGTCTTGTTTCTTGCTGACAAGAATGCTCCGATCTTATCTTTGGATTATAACTATAATTAAGAACTAGAATCATTATCAATTCCTTGGTTACCCACAACCTTTACCTCTTTTGTACTAATTCAATGGATTTAATATTGTTTGTTTTCCCGGAATTATGCTATCAGTCTAAGGACCCTGTCTTATTTTTCCTGCACCTAAATTAACATGCCTACTGAACAGCCAGGTACAAAAGTGGGGACAGAGGTGATGTCTCACTTCAATGCCACAGCAAGTGTTTGACAGAGAGATGGGCCCAGGTTCCTGGGGGAATAATCAGGACGGAAATTTTTCCCAAGTAAAAGGGAATGAGAGTGTATGGATGGAACTGGGGCATGAGGGAAGGGCTGGTGAGTGTGTACAGGGAAATAAAACCTAGCACAAATCTTAAAAGTTGAGAGGAGAAACTCTTCGGGGAAAAAAGGGAGAGTGGAGCTCTGGGTGATGAGGCTAAACAATTCAAGGCTGTGTGGACACACAAAGGGCCAGGCAGATGACCCAGTCTGAGCAGCCTGAGGAGAAACTGATGTGGTCATGACCGCGTTGTAGTAACAATTATTATTATTATCTACTTTATTTTATTATAAATATGTGGGGTCCAAGTCAAGATTAGGTACATAAGTCATACATGTGCAGGTAAAGTTTGGGCCTCCAACAGGTCCTCTCTCCACCGGTTTAGGACCAGGTACCCCTTGTGTTGTTGCATGCCCCCCTCTTTCTTCCCTCCCCTGCCAGTGTCCCGTGACTGCCGATCCCTCCCTTGTGCTATTGTGATTAATGTTCAGGCCCCACTTATGAGTGGCTATTCAGTTCTTTGTTTCTGTGATAGGTCACAATTATTCTTACAGGAGTGGAAGCAGGATGCATGATCCAAAGCTGGAAAGCTAATTAAGAAGTTAGAGCCCTAGTCTGGGGGAAAAAACAAAGGCAAACCTCAAGTCTTGGGACAAAGTAGTAAGATTATAGAAGGGGAAGAATTTGAAAACCTAGGAGGCAAAATCAGCAGGACCTTCTGAAGGTCTAGAGATGGAAGTCAGGGAGAAACAGGGGTGAAGAAGGATCCAAAGATTGTAGCTGAGGTAAAGAAGGTAGACAGAAAAACAGATGAGTGGGGGGAAAGTACGAGAGAGATGATAACATCATGAATAGAAAGTTCCTGTGGAACATTCCAGTGGAGACAGATGTTCACTTATCCATGGATATGGAGGTTTGGAATGCATGAAAGAAACCAAAGTGGAAATAGAGATTTGAGGACCAGCGGTGCACAAGTAGTTAAAATTGTAGCCATTACTGAGGTCACTCAGGCAAAGCACCATTTTAAAACTGGGGTCACTTCACATAGACTTTTCTCTTGTCCTCAATATGTTTATTGACATCATCTACCTAATCTTTAAGATTTAATAGCACCAACAGCTAATTATAGTTCCATCTCTCTAGAGAGAAAAATGAGCAAGCCTAGATCCTTACCTCCTCTAGAGGAATGTGGGTGGCAGTTTCGCTAGTGATCCTGAGAGAGAGGAGGAGGTGCCTCTAAGTAAATGCTTTTTATTCCTTAGCCCCATTCTATTTTCCCATTACCCAATTCTGCTATGTTGTGTATGCATATGTGCATTTTATGTTTTTCAAAAATAAGATGTTTGTGATATCCATGTAAAGCAACTTTAAAAAAGGGAAGCAACTAATCAACTATTCCTCCTCCAGCTGAGGTAAGCAACTAATTATTTTTTCAATAACACATTATTCCACAATTGTCAGCCTAGTGTCTTTCTTCAGGCAAAAATAACAATGCAACAAGATACTGCATGCATGCACACATGCATGATCGCATTCAACAAAGACAAAGCAAAAAGATTTAGGAAGTATCAGAGGTGATGTGATCAGTAAAGAAGAACGTTGTTTCATTTGTTCATTTTGACAACAATTTTGTTGTCTTAGGTAAATTGCCAGATATCTGAGATACAAGTATAAATAGGACTGCCAATATCCTCAAGGAGTTTACAGTCTAGCAGACAAATAAATCGATAATCAAATCAGACTTTGTTAGGAAGTCAAAAACAGTATATGTGTCCTTCACAGAGAGCAAGAGAAAGGGGCAACGTAAGAGAAAGAAGTGTAAGAAAACAATGACCTCTGCTGTGCAATGGAATGACACTGAGAGATCTTGCCTTTAAGCATCTTGGTTTGTTGTTTTTTTATTTTTTTTGAGTTGGAGTCTCACTCTGTCGCCCACACTGGAGTGCAGTGGCC
>NW_007234019.1:48006-57286 GCF_000164805.1 Carlito syrichta | reverse complement strand
GATGAGGTCTCGCTGCCCAGGCGGGTCTCAAACCCGTGGGCTCAGGCAATCCACTCACCTCAGCCTCCCAAAGGCGCGGGATTACAGGCTGAGCCACCGAGCCCAGCTGCATCTTGGTTTTAAAGCTTGCATTTTATTTGCTTATCCATAAAATATTTATTAGAGCAGACTGCACCATATGCAAGTTGTGATTTCGATGGACAACCGTCTTAACCTGTAAAGAATCAGATGACTCAAAGCCTATTTCTCTTCAAATGTTATTTGCTCGCATGCTCTATTTTATCACTGCTCCAAGCTTTTTAGTCACCCTTATAACTTCTATTTTTAATTAGAGTCTCTAATCAATGTCTATTAAAATTGGGCTTTATGCATCTATTTCTGTTAGGAGTAAAATCCAGGAAGATTACAAATGTATGAAGCTTTCACACACAGAGTAAATATTTTGTATTCAGGATTAGCATGAGGTAAAATGGTAAAATAGGCAAAGTCAGCTTTCTGAATACATCCTTCCTCCTTTTTGGTTCTTCTTTCAGCAAGTCCTTTTGCTGCAGTACTTAATCTTGCCCCAGCACCTTCGTGGTCTAATTCATATCAAGGTGTTGCTGTTTTAATTTTCTATCATGAAAGAGGACAAAGTAACATGTATTAATTCTTAACCTAAAATAATACATCTCTCTAAAGATGAAGTATTAAGACCAGGCCGCAGTTCTTAGATACAGAAAATAGTATATTCCCTGAAAACATACTATAGAACATTCTTCTACCAGTAGTCAAGCTGTACTTCAATGATATACTCAAAATCCATGTAATTTCAATGTACTTAATAAGCAAAAAATGTTATGAAACTGTGGTGGATGTAGTTTAAGAGAAATACAATATATAGTTTATTTCTTGAGAAACTTGGGCTTGCTAGGTAACAAGGCATATGCAAGCAAGCTTGAAATGGCTAAAAACTAAATATTAATATTTTACACATATCATACTAACCAATTCAAATGTTTCTTAATCACGACTTCATTCATTTAACAAGCATTTACCATGTATTTACTACTTACAGGCACTATGGAAAGTAGTGGAGGACCAGGATATGGTCTTGTAAGGGGTTCAGTTGAGTGATGACATTATAGTGAATACTAAATAAATATGTGCTGAGTTAATGAGTTAAAAATAGTATGTACTGGAGATGTAAACCAGGGTGTAAAAAGGGACAGAAGATTGTCATCTCCTCCTGGTGGTGGAGGGAGGTGGGTGGATCTGTGTGCTAACAGAAAGTTCCAGTGCTGCTAGTGCAGAGTCTTGAAGAAACAGAGGCAGAGGAAAACATCATTTGAAAAGATACAGATCAAAGACAAAATAAGTAAACAAAATAAATAAAAATAACTCATTGTTTATGGCTGAAGCATCGGGAAGGTGTGGAACATGGCCAAAAAAGAACCCAAACTCGGGTCAATACCATGCTGAAGAGTTTGGTCTTTATACTGTGTAGCATAGATAGGAGAGAGCTAGTGAGCAAAATTTAATCAGGAGAAGGTGAACTTGAGTTTGGCAAGGGCAATCTGATAATAGTGTCAAAAGAATTAGAGGGCATGGAAAAATAAAATTGCCACAGTAATAATCTAAGAGAAAAAAATGAAGGCCTGAGGGAGGCAGAAACTGAAAACAAAAAATAGTAATGAACAGGAAGGGTCAGATTCAAGAGATAGAAGGGAAGTAGACTCCAAAGAGAGTGGAGAATAATAAACATGGAGAAATAGAGGTGAGAAAACTACAATAAGATGAGTGAATGGAAGGAACTCAAGGAGACTCTTAGGGTTCTGACATGGGTGAGAAAGGGAAAATAGTGACAAGCAAAATGAAACTAAGCCCTCTCGTGCCATTCTTGGTCCCACTCCAGGACAGCAGTACCCACCTCCAGGCCAGCAGTACCCATCAATACGCAACATCCATGCACACACACATGCACATTCCCGCCCACACCCATGGACACAGTCAGTCCCTCACTCACTCCCTCACATGTGCATTTCTCCCTTTTCTTCTTCTCATCTATCCAATGTACACATCTGGAATTTTCTATTTGTGCCTTTATTATGCAGAATGATTTATTAGCCTTTATTTATTTTCTTCAGTTGTTTCTCATCGACTAACCCAGTCAAGAAAGGATCCTCCCTAGATCTTCATGTTTACAAAGCTAGAGAGTAGTCAGTGTAAATATTTAATTTAACATCTTTATCCTGTCAAATAAATTTGGGTTTAAAGGAGCAAGTTTGTTGAGGAGAAATAGATTCTTCTGTTTTAGATATATTGCTCCAGGTAGGGAATAGTTGGAGTCCCTAAAAAACCAAAAAAACAAAACAAAACAAAACAATAAACAAACAAAACAAAAGAAAAAAAAAGAACCTGAAGGTATTTAACAATTCAAGAAAATTTAAAGAAAATAAAAATAATATTTGACTCTACAGATGTAAAGGGAAATGGTTTTCCAGAAAATCTAGTCACAGAAATGGTCAACACTGAGTCATATCCAGTAAAGTTACTTGTCTGTAAAAATAAATGAGAAAGTATTTGGGAAGCCTGAAAAAAAAGACTTATTTTTAAGGGGAAAACATGACCAGGCTGGTCACTGACTACACACACACACACACACACACACACACACAAGAAAATATAAGTTAGAAATTTTATATTCTGTTGAGATGGCATGGAGGCAAAAAAGCAACATACGGACACTTTTTAATATGCAAAAACACTTAGCAATATATATTATTGCTATATATTATAATATATATACTCATATAATATATGAGTATATATATTATAATATGAGTATATATTATTGAAACTCTTAGAGTTATAGAATAAATAGATGGGAAAATTATGTATGGCACAAGATTGGCAATGGGCATTAGATCTCTTCAGCAGGATAACATAGGTTAAGACAAATCTAGGATTATGAGTATAGAACAGACAGCAAATGCTATCATAACAGTTGAAAGAGAAAGTAAAAATGAGATAATGACTCAAAAATTCTCATTTCTTCTTCTCTAAATCTTGGGGATATAATATATCATTCAAATTTAGTAGATCAAACAAAGGTAGCTTTAAGTGTGTTTACCAGTAAAAAGATAAGTCTTAAAAAATACAACCACAAATGGTTAAGACATCAGGAAGAGAAAATATATTGATTTCAACACTGATCATATTAGGGTTGAAAAATACTGTTTAATATAACTATTGGTAATATGTAAATTTGTAGTTTAAATATACCTACTAGATTAGAAATAAAGAAAAATAAATGGACAATGTTTAACCATATTAATAGAAAAACTGATCAGAAAAAGTAAAATACCACCTCTTCTAGTTATTTAGAGGATTTATTGCTCTTGAAAAAAATAATTTTTGCATAATTCACAAAAATTTAGTTTGATCCACATACTTTTGGGAAAAAAAATCCAGAAATAAACAGTATTTGAGAACTCCATGATTACGAGCTCCTTTCTTCTAACTTTTATTAGATATGATTTATCACTTTACAATCGTACTTTCCACTGATTTGCTAGGTTTTACCCAAAAGTTCCTAACGTGATTTTTTTTGGTGAAATATTAATCAATGCACGCTGATGAGGAACCAAGTTACAGAATGGCATTCTAAGATCATATAGTAGTATTTGGATTAGATGGATTAAATTAATCCAAAAATTTAAATCTTTCCACTCAATTTGAGCTTCAGTAGGAATAGAAGTTTTATTGCTAGCATTTAGTCAGATGTTAAGCTATCAAATATATTATACATCCTTTATTTGCTCAGCACCCTGCCACAACCATACATAGTTTCAAAGTTCAGTTGTCTTTTTGTGATAAATATATTTAGGGTTTCAAAATGGAGACCAACCAATTTGAAACCAAAGCTTCAATCTCCTTTCTACAGCCGATGATTTTCTAAGCGTTGTTTGATCTATTAGAGCCTCCAAGATTGATTTGATTTCAACATTACAATAAAAAAGGAGTGGCACAGTGTTAAGGGAGTGGCACACTCTCTTCACTAAGAGTCTTAAGCCTCAAACTAGTCTGAACACACTATGACGTGGTCCATAACTCTTCATGCTCACCCTAGCACCAAGCACAGTCCTTGGTAGGTACATCATGACATCTTAAGATGTATCCATGCAAAGATGTAGACTGAATATGAAGCAATAGAAAAGAAGACTACAGACTAAATCATGATTTTAATGTATCATGCTAAGTGTTTTCTTCAGACAGAACAAATCCTTATTCCTAGTTAATAGTTAAGCTTATCCATACATGAAGGTGACTACTTATATAATAACACACTTTTTTCTCTTCATCAATTTAAGCTCACAATTTAGAAATGTTGATATATAGACATTTTGCAAACAGGAATGGCTTTATTTATAACACATCTCTGTTTGATATGTCATTATAAAAGATACATTTATAGATTCTGAAATTAAAAAAAAATCTTTCAGAAAAGTATGAAAACAAACTGAAAACACTAAATTATATTTGATCATAGAAGTATCAAATAGCTACCTAAAACCATCGCAAGCATAAATAATGTTTGGCATATATGATGGCATTATTTCAAATGCTGTATGCAGGCCAAGGCAATAAACAGCTGTTAATGTCATTGGGCTCTCCTACGCAACTTACTAAAATTATTTTTCAGTGTATTCAATAATTGCTTTTGGCACATACTCCAGTTCCATAGCCTGTTCTCTTCTGTCTCAAGAGTTTTCAATCTGATTACATTTTCCATGATGTAAAACCGCAACTCCCTTAGTGGAATCCATGTAGAAATAGCTGAATTCTGTGTTCTTCCTCCTTTTGCTTTATCTCAACTTATCCTTGTATAGTTATGAATGTTATTTGAATTTCAGTGGAAATCAAAGTAACACATTTTTGCTTCAATTTCAATCTATAGGAACTCTACTGCTCCCATCTCAAAACTGCGATCTTTGTCATTTCTTGTAAAGGAATACCCATTGGAAAACAGCCTTTGATCTTAAAAGAACAGTTGTATAAGAAAGTCAGGATATATCTAAAGAATTATTATGTGCACTTGAAAAGTGATTCTTAATTGTGTTCTAATTATCTTCTGCAATATATAGTAGAGGTAAAACAAATTTTACTTGACAGAGTTATTAAGTACTTGTATACAAAGCAGTGTCCTGGGTTTTGATGTTTTTGAACATGGCATTGTATATCAGGTGACTTCCAAGATTAACCCACAACCATGCAAAGCACACTTAAAATTCCTGGGCAATGGTTATAATGATTATAATTTCCTTGATATTGGCTATCTAAATTACTTATAGTTTAGGTCATCTGGAATGAGTACAGAGTCCTCTGACTCCATAAATTCTGACTCCATCTAGTGATTCAATGGGAGAAATTGTTTATTTCCAGATATTGAACCTTCAAAACTCTGTGATTCTGCCATGCAAATCATGCATTTCCATAGGCGTAAAGGAATAGTCCAGATTCCTCTTATGCATTCCTCATTTTCTCTCTCTCACACACACATGTGCACACAGAGTTCAGGCATGGTGGCTGCATTTGTGGATGATGCTCTCTCTGGATTCAGATGCAGAAGGGAATAAGGAAAAGCCAGTGACACATTCTGCCTTTCACAAACTGGAGAGGGCATCTGCCATAATTCCAATCAGCTCAAGAAGAGAATCAAATTCTGAATAGAAAAGAACCGGCATATTCCTCTAAATTCATTACTCCTAGACTCTGAGCTAATTTTCTCATGCAAATAACACTGCTTCAAAATGTCAAGTATTTATAAAAGCTCTAAACCCATTAGTAACTGGTCTTTTGGTTTTTGGTTTAAGAAAACATGGAGTATATTTTGTTCTCAAAAAGATGAGTAATAAACATTTCCTTTTAAAAGATAAACATGTTTTATGGAAAAGATTACTTTTCTTAGGATTTTTAAATTAACTTCATCCTCAATCATTCATAAAAAATTATTTTTACATCATCCTTATATTATGACATGTAAATTATTACTTTCTTATAAAATATACAATACATACCATTTTAGTAACATAAACACAGTTATAATTCACTTTGAAAGAATGGCAAGAAAACATTCTTAATAAATGCTAACAAATGGCGAGGAATGGAAAACAGGTCATCTCACAACACTGTTGGTGGAAGCCTTTTTGGAAAGCAACTTGGCTCTCTCAATGAAAATTTAGAGTATGCACCTTTTGATCCCCAAATTCTACAATTTGGAACATATTTAAGTATATATGCACAAAATATGTATAAGAATTCTTATTAGTGTATTAATAATGACATAATTCCTTAACTCTTACTGAGCATGTATTTGGAGTATGGCCAAATTAAATCCATATTATGGAATAATATCAACTCTTATCTTTCTATTTATCCATCTCTCTGAGTACATATACATAAAAATATATTAGAAAAAACTGGAAGGACACTAAAACTATGGTTATCTATAGGAAAGACTATTGAATGTGAAAAGCATGGAATGGGGAGGCCAGGAAAGAGACATTCGCATTTTTACATTCTGTATTTAACATTTAGTTTTGTGTTGCTTGAATGTTTTACAATGAACATGTGCTCTCTATCACCTTCCAATTAAAAGTTTAAGAGGTAAATTAATAGGAGCAATGCAAGAAATTATAACATTTTAATCACAAAATCAAGTGGTAGAATTAAACATCTAAAGAGTATGCTAAGATAATTAACACCCAATTTGAAATTAAATTCAAAATTTGAATTAACTCCCAAATTGAGATAAGTTTGACAGTTCTATAATATAGGTAAGTTAGTTTGATACCTTGAGACAAAATATCAAGAATGATCTTCTCTGAACCTACAAACAGAATTTTAATTACAGCAAACCCCAAATCACCAAACAAAAACAAACTACTGGCATGATTATGGACCGAAAGCACCTTAGATTCTCCTACCCAACATGCACTCCCACAATTGTAAGTATCCTACCCTCTTGAGAACTTTAACTCACTACTTAATCTTAATCCATCTAGCCCAGCTTTATTTCCTACTCTTCCCTAACACATGTCTTTCTTCCTAACAACTTGGTTCTCTCACAATTACATAAACCTCATTCCATGAACCTCATTCATTCTTACTATTTGCCTCTACATTGAATAAATTTGGGGTTCCTCCTCAACCAATGCCCTCTTTTCGGAGAGCTTTTTGACAACCACACATACCACCACTTCCCTCCAGAGAGAGTGAGTTTCTGCTTTTCCATGTTCACAGCTTGCAATCTCCTGTCCTGATTGATCACAGTTGACTGGACTATGAGTCAATCCCTTACCCACGATCTAAACCAATCAGAGATTCTTTCTTAAGAATTTGGCTAAAATAGTCATAGGTTCCAAGACAGAATCAATTGCTAGTAGTTCTTGGAGCTGGAAAATCATACAGAATCAGGAGCCATGAAAGTTTCAGGTGCTACGTGTATTACTTATCAGACAGTGGGATTTAAAGCACTTGGAAGCATATCAGCGAGTGAGTACAAGAAAAGATAGAACAGTAGAGGAGAGGAAACAGACATGGCTTTAGTTCTAACCCGGGCGCTTTAGTTCTAACCCTGAGAAAACTCAGTGGTTCTTCATCTCCTTTGGTTCTTTTGGATGCCACTATAATTTTTAATAAATACTTTTTTTTGGTTTTTTTGAGTTGAAGTCTCTCTCACTCTGTCGCCCAGGCTGGAGTGCAGTGGCATGCTCACGGCTACCCCAGTGTCGACCTGCTGGGCTCCAGCAATCCTGCCTCAGCCTTTCAAGTAGCCGGAACTACAGGTGCATGCTACCACGCCCGGCTAATTTTTATTTATTTATTTATTTATTGTAGAGACAAGGTCTTGTCAAGTTGCCTGGGCTGGTCTCGAACCTGCGTACTCAGGCAATCCACTTGCCTCGGCCTCTCAAAATGCTGGGATTACAGGCTGAGCCACCGAGCCTGGCCTAAGAAATTCTTTCTTTTTTGTGTGTGTGTTGGAGTCTCACTCTGTCACCCAGACTGTAATGCAGTAGCCGCTCCCGGTCACCGCAGCCTCGACCTGCTGGGCTCCGGCGATCCTTCCGTCTCGGCATTCCAGGTAGCTGGAACTACAGGCGCACACCACCACACCCCGCTAATTTTTGATTTATTGTAGAGATGAGGTCTCACCAAGTTGCCCAGGCAGGTCTCGAACCTGCGGGCTCCGGCTATCCACTCACCTCAACTTCCCAAAGCGCTGGGATTACAGGCTGAGCCACCGAGCCTGGCTAAAAATACTTTCTTAAAGAAGCTTATTTTACTCAGTTTCTGTGTCTTAGACAACTAATAAAGAACTTCCCTTGGATTGTTCCTATATCAGTTCTAAATCTACCCATCTTTCAAGGCCAACTCAAATTATTCTTTTTTTCTTGAATCACATGAAAAAATAAAAACGCAATGCCAGTTTACAGCAATCATCCTTTTTCTGAACAGTCAGCAAAAAAATCTATGCCTCAAAATTTAAGTTTAGAGGGACACAACTGTAATTTGTGAAACAATGACTTTGATAGAATATAACTCGTTAGACTGGGACCTTCCTTAGGGAGGAAGTAAAGTACTTGATGTCTTACATAGTTTCTATATGTTGGGCACCCTAGTAAGCATTCAAGAAATATATTACATCACTGAGCTCACGTTCCAAAAATGCAACTGAGTCTTATTCAACTGAAATAAGAAATTAAGGTATATTCTATTATGTCATTAATATCTAATACAAATATTTAAACTAAAGAAATGATTTTTTTTAAGTGGTAGACTTTCATGCCAATATAAAAGACAGTGAGTTCTGCAGAGGCCCAGGTTTTGCCTGTCTTATTCACAGCTGTGTCTCCAGCACCCAAAACAGTGCCTGATACATAGTAGATAAACATCTATAAACATCAGATGGAAGAATGAATGACATTCACTAAGCACAGATTTACAAGGACTCCCCCCAAAGCTAGCCCCAAGAATTCCACGGAGTGGGGGCTGGGGATGAGACTTCATTTCTCACTATTAACATAAATAAGATGTTGGGGGAGTCTGTTTTTGGATGACTCTCTCGCACCTACACAGTGCCAGCACTTGGAAAAAGAAATGATTCTTAAAGAGATGCTATGTTCTGGAAAATTAGAGTCAATTTTGAAAAATAAACTAATATACACTACTTAGATTTTTTTTTTTTGAGTTGTAGTCTCACTCGGTCACCCAGACTGGAGTGCAGTGGCCGCTC